>NC_091474.1:190290783-190591919 GCF_036971445.1 Narcine bancroftii
CACTAGGCAGCTGCGGAGTTGCCAGCAATCTTCCTAAACAGTGTCTAAACCCCACGGAGTTTACTTAATGTATGAGATGTTCAAGCTGCTCTAACACTTATCTCAGCACTTTTCTGCTGAGATAATTGGTTGCATATGTCCTCAGATGTGATACTGTTGGTGGCACCCATTATGTTTAAGCCTAGAAACTTTGGGTAGCTGGGGTCTTTAGGGTAGAAAGCAAGGACATTCCAATTTCAGAAGAGCCCACTCCTGGAATGTTTTGAGATGTGACATCTTCCCTGGACCTCTCAGATGAACAAGCTTGAGTTTTCCAGGGAAATGATAATCTGTGAGAAGAACTTTGGCTATGCTGCCATGTAGGACTCTAGAGATCAAGCTCATCTTAATTCTCCACTTCCTCAATGTAGGATTTTTTTCAAGTACAGGGGTAGTTGTACATTTTTACCATTCAGGTCGAGTACCCCTCATATGAAATGCTTTTGGATTTTTTCATATTTTCGGACACCATTTAAAAAATGCACTAATTCATTCTGACACAAAGATATATGTATTTACATCACAATACAAATATTTACATCTGCACAAATATTTACATATGCACAAATCAACTGAAGTAGACATATATTGAAAACTCTACTCTCAATAATGCACTATTTACGTCCACTACATCCCGTTCTCCGATCGGGATTTCTGAACACTATTATGTATTACCTTATGGGACCACGGATTAAATAAATTTTCTATTTTGGAGAATTTCAGATTTTGGAATTTTGGATAAGGGGTATTCGACCTGTATTCTAAATGGTTTTGCTCACCATTGCATTGCAGAAATTACTCCAAGATGGCATCTTGGACACTGGAGGTCCTGCTGGCTTCCACGTGGAAGGCATCCTTTGACTGTGGATAGACCCATTTGGGATCCCATGAAAAGCTCAGATATTTTCATCAGCAGAAAAAAAGTTTTTGCTCCAATAGATCATTAGAATTTTCTGATGGTGAAGCAGATGTAACTCCTAAAGCCTACACTGCCAAGTATTTTCAGCATATGGAGGGATGGAACCAGGTATGGATGGATTACTCTCTGTTCCCTGGTTGCTCAAACATGTGCTTTCCAACCACAGCTGATTGCAAATACTATAGAATGAGAGGTACGCAGGAGCCAAGGTAGTACCAGAGAATGCCGCCGATCTCTTAAATATGAGATTTCATTACCTTCATTAGATTGGTACATGCCTAAATAAATTGCAGAGATTTTCTTGTTGGGATACTGCATGCCATACAATTTTGCAAAATATAGTCAGCAGTTGCTGATAGAGGAAGAGAAATAAGAAGTTAAAGAGGGGTACCATGAGATGAAGCCTGAAGAAGCAACAGGAGGAGAAAGAGCAAGAGAAAGATGGAGGATTTTGATGGTATGTCTTCTTTTGAGTATTCACAGCCTTACCTCGCTTGGGGAGGCAGCATCTGCATGGATTTCCTGAGTGATATTCTTTCAAGGAGACGACAAAATTAGACTCTTGGTTGCAGACCTCTTTCACGAATGGATGAAGCTTGCTGCAGTGTTTTAAGAGGCTTGCTATTAGAACCCCATTTCCTGGTGAGTGGCTGAGAGAGCTCACACAGTTGTATAAGATCCACTTTTTGGTAAACTTCCACACGCCATTGATATATAGTGTGATCTGCAGATCACCCTCTCCTATTCCTTCCTTCAGCACGGCTCTGTTCTGCAGAGATTCACCCTGTTGGAAGAGACTATGGTGGTCACTTTATTGCAGGCTCTTCTTCTGGAGTCGTGGCTGGACATCTGCTTCCCAGAGCTCAACACCTCCCTCTTGGGATCTCACTCATAAACCAAGACAAATTCTTATTTTAAAAATACACAATATATTTTTTCACAATAGCTCCTTCTTGAAAATGAGTTAAAAACATAGTGGCTTTGAAAATGCACTGTGTATCCTTACTAAAGGTGCACTTAATCTATTCAGCTGAGTTAGTACCCCTTTGTGTATATATTCTCAACGTGGGATCTGACTCCTCTCCTGCACTATGCAGTCAAAATGTGTGGCTGTTGTTTTGAAGTTCTAGGAAATGTACTTTTAAGCTCTTCTTTGGTTACTGAATTGGAAAGTGTCTGGAAATTAGGTGAGATCTTGTTAGGATCATGCACATTCTGTTTTTGCGCAGAGCTCTAGGAACTGGCCACCTGATCAATGTGTTGCCCTTTTCTTCCATCAATTTCTGCATTCTTTGTGAGGCCCCAGTTGGAGACTGGATGAATTAAAACTATGCTTTTATTGTACCAAAAATTGGTGCAATATAATTGCTGGGCACACAAATATCTCTATTTCAATAAGAAAGAATCAGAATTTATTGTCATGAACAAGTCATGAAATTCGATGTTTTGCAATAGCATCATAGTGTAAACATTCATATTATGAAGCATCTTACAATAATACTATAAAAATTTAACTAGTAGAGCACAAAAAGTAAGGCAGTGTCTTTGGTTCATTGATTACTTAGGAATCTGATGGCAGCGGGGAAGAAGCTGCCCTTGTGCCCCTGAGTGCTTGTCTTGAGGCTGCCATACTTTATTCCTTATGGTAGCAGAGTGAAGAGGCCTGCATGGTGGGAGTCTTTGAGGATAGAGGCTGCTTTTTGAAGACACCACCTCGTGTAGATGTCGTCAATGGAGTGAAGTCTGGCGCCTGTGATTGCACAGGGCGAGGCACGTCAAAAATTATTTTTATGTCATTAAGTACTCCAGAAATGTTCCAGAAGCCTTTTCAGTGGATTGCAGATGAATGCAGCAGGCAGCTTAAGCAGAGTCTTCAGAACCCACTGATGAATGAATAGTTTTTGTTTTGGGAGGGTTGATTGAGAAAAAAATTAGGTAGGATAATGGGAAAACTATTATATTCTGTGAGAAATGTCAAGTTGAATAGTCAGCGAAACAAACATATACAAACCAAGATCTCACACATATCCTTAGGTCTAATGTACACTACATAATTTTAATGGAGTTTCTGATTTAATAGGTATCAGATGAGCCAGCTGACAACAAAGATCTATTATCCAAATTTTGAAACTTTTTGTTGCTGCACAGCTGCAGTTTAGATTTTAAAATGGAAATAACATTGATGTTCACAAGGTAGCAACGTTAACACTTTGGGGAATTGTTTCCGAATAGTAATCCAAAATACTCTCGTTACTCTCATTTGAACAATATCATACCGTAAATTAACATAAGTGTATGATTTGATAATAAATTTACACTTTTACTTAATATTTAATTCTAAAACAGTTGTAAGAGCCAAAGGCTCATTTTTTACTTCTTGTGGCCGTGGGCATCGGCAATGTCCACCTAGGTCCGTAGGCCTCTTCCCCTTGGCCGCATGCAGGAAAGCCGGCACTGTTGACAGAGTCACAAAGGAGAGTGATGGTGCATGCATGGTAGGCTTAGCCCCGGTGGCACCAGCTTCACCTGGGGCCAGCATGTCCACCAGTGCACATGCACCATGGACTGGGTCAATGCAAGCGCGCTGGCTTCGGTGCCGGCAGCAACGGTTGGAGCCAGGGCCAGCGTGCCCTTCAATGAGCACGCGCAGGGGTTTTGCACGCATTTAAAAATAGGTTTGTTAGTCCGCATTGTCAGTTGGGTGAGTTAGGTGTTGATAATTTCTGTCAACCATTACATTATGCATTACGTTACATGAACCGTTATGTTATAGGGATGTTAGGAGGTTACATGTTATGATTAATCAGTATTTCACTAGAATGTTACTTTATTGAAATTGAACACTACTACAGACAGACATTATCCCTTTTGTTTTTGTTTAATAAAATCCATTTGGGCTTCGTTACTGATTCATTCAAGAAACACATCGCAGACAAATGCCGAACTTAGCCTCCAAGTGACTATTTAATAAGATTTGGTAAAATTTTGCAAATATTTCTCTTCACACTTATGAACCATTCTTAATGGCACTATATAAATAGTTTTGACATTTCAGGATATTATACTGAAAACATGAAATATTTTGCCCAATAGATATGCAGAATTGTATAAATTCTTTTCAAAAAGGTTAATGCGTCATACAAAATGGACATTTTTAATTTAATTAGGAGTTCTGTATAACAAATGTCAGAAATTATTGCATTATGAAATTAAATGAGTGCTCCTCTCCTAACTGTAAGGTTGTTACAAGCTTCTTTATTTTTACAAAAGTATCCCAATGGGGCCTTGTATTCCCTAATGGTGATCCCCTACTGTAACATTACCCAAACGTGATGGAAACTCTGAGCTCGAGATGCTCTGAGGAAATTCTGGCCCACATCTCTTCTATTAGATCAAGTTACAAAGCCTTCATTCTTGCTTTCGGAGTTTTGAGTTACAAATCAACATGATTACATTATTAAATAAATATCCTTCAGAGTTGTGAAAACATATTTGCTAATGAATTATGCATTTAAAGAAACAAAGTAGCTGTCTAATGCAGTGATAGTCCTGGTGGGTTTTCCTTTCCAAATGTTCAAATTAAATTTAATTAACAATGGAAGTTGAAGTTGGTATGTCAAGTCTATTCTTCTGTTCTTTGCCTTTGTAGAGTGAAACTACAGCTATCTACCCAAGTTCATTCTGTGTCCTTTGATAACTTTAGCCGATAAAACTCTGACAGTTGCAATCTTTAAAGGTTCTTTTGACACAAAATACCAATCAATGATATTTCAATTTGGAAGTGAGTTACATATGTCGAATATCTTGCTTGTCAGTGGAGAGGTGAAGGAAAACTCAAATGCACACAGTGTACATGACAACATGTGAATGTTCAGCAGTAATAATGTTTCTTATCCCACTGGATGTGACAGGAAAGCTCTGTGCACCCGCAGTTGCAGGTCTTTTCACTGAAATTAACTAACTGGCACAGATTTCTTGAAGATGCAGAGGCTGGGGTAATTGAAACTGCAGATGCAACTTCACCCTGTTATATACAGTGTAGGCTCTGTGTCCCTTGAGCCTGCACAGTCCTGTAGAGGTCCAGGAATTAGACACATACAACATTTCACTCTTTATCCTCGTATTGGAGATATTCTTCCATTAAAATAAGATAGAAAACTAGAAATTATTACACTATCTTCACCAATGAAGTAGCAATATGGCAATGTTTCTGGTCTTACTCCAGATGAATGCCCGTCTCTACTCTTCAAAAAGAAGTTAAAAAAAAAGGCAACATAAAATGGATGAAAAGCAGGTGAAGTAGCTAATATTCTACATGGAATTTCCATTAGATTGACAGCCTGGATGGATTTATGTCCTACAGAGAGTTTTTAAATTTGTTTCAATTTATGGGGAATTTCTTAATTACCATTACAACTTTAGGAAAGAGATGCAGGAATTCTTGTAAATTAGTGTAATCACTGTTACATAAAGCATACCATTCATATCTTGATCAGGGAAGGCTGTAACTTCACCCTCCATGCCTCTCCCTCAGATTATTTATTTATTTTATTTTTTAAATTTAGACATGCAGCACGGTTTCGGCCCACGAGTCTGTTCCGCCCAATGTACACCCAATTATATTTCAAACGGTGGAAGGATACCAGAGCCCCCGGCAAAACTCATGCAGACACAGGAATAATGCACAAACTCCTTATAGACGGCGCGGGACTTGAACCCCGGTCCCAATTGCTGGCGTTGTAAAGGCCAACGCCAACCGTGCCACCTGAAGGCTGATCGTTTATGCAAAATATTATTTTTGTGTCATGCCACCAATCAGCTAGGGTGGACTTCCCCAAAACTCTTGCTGTGGGAATTGTAGAACACCACTTAGATTCTCTTATATTTTAAATAATGGAATTACCAGGGATTGAAAGATTGGGTTTAATAGTATTAATTTTCAGATAACTAAGCTTTACCTTGCAAACAAAGATATTATCTTTATAGATGAAAAATAATTGTTCCAGATGCTTCCACTTCATAATTTCAGTTCAATATTAAATTCTATTTGATAATTTAATTTACTAAACAGTTGGACTGTAACATTAGAGAGTTAATATATCTGGAAATCTAACTCTTCTCTTATCAATTAACTGAAATTGCTCTCTAATGAGTGGCATTCATCATGAGGAGATATTACCTCCTAACATCAGACTGCTATCACTTCTGCATTTAGCCACAGGGCAATGATCGCACTGAAGGCAAATTGAAACGAACTATATAGCCCACCTCACTGACAAAAGGCAAAGGAGGAAAAACCCAACACCCAACCCCAACCCACCAATTTTCCCCTGCAACCGCTGCAACCGTGTCTGCCTGTCCCGCATCGGACTTGTCAGCCACAAACGAGCCTGCAGCTGACGTGGACTTTTTACCCCCTCCATAAATCTTCGTCCGCGAAGCCAAGCCAAAGAAGAAAGAAAGAAGATTATACTTTGACCACATAACTAGCCATGAACATGCAGTTATATTATGTGCTTTGCACAAAGAATTTTGCATCAAGCACATATTAAAACTCAAGTTTACCTAAATTATTTTGATTTTTATTATCTCAGGGTCATTCATTTTTGGAAAAGTACAAAAAGACAAACTCAGAGTCTCATTTAAGGACTCTTACTTGTGCACTTTATTGATTTTCTTTTGTTCCTTCTACATTGCACAGTTAGTTTGTTTACACTGGTTATCTGTTTAAAGTTCTTTTATTTGTTTACATGTTTATGCGGTGTACAGTTTATTTTTTTGTATTACCAATTAGTGGTAATTCTGCCGTCCCAGCAGGAAAAAGGAATCTCAGGGTTGTATGTGATGTCATGTATGTACTCCAACAATGAATCTAAAATCTGAAATTTAATACAGCAAAGCTCTGTTAATCAGTAATTGGGGAAGGGCAGATGGACAGACTGTCTGCAATATTGTGTTATTGAATATCCCTTCCCCTTTGTGCACACAAATACACCCACTCACATACAAATACAACGCACTTTTAATTCAAGGGATACAGAGGAAACTGCAGATGGCAAGATCATCGGTACTCCTTCTGGTCTTCTCTCCACCTGTCATTTTTTGTTGCACCTCCCAACTATCCCCTCCCAGCCCCATTCCATTCTCATTCCCTGATGGCTCCATACAGGCTTTAAAGGAGCCAAAAGTGCTTTTTTTAATTTAAACCTTGCAACTGCAGGGTTTGTGTCCAAGATGGTGGTGCCTGTGCTGGGCAGCGTACCACAAGGGGTTGCAGACTCGGGGGGAGCAGTGGACTGGCACAGGGCACTAGAACTGGAGAGAATACTGCCATTGAGAAGGAGGAGCACAGGAGACGAACCTAGAAGATGGTGACCACGGCAGCAGACCAACAAGGGGATCAACAGCTGAAGGACACACATAGGCTGCAGGAGCTTGATGTCTTGCAGTCACATGACACACACAGGCTGCGGGCTTCTGGTGACTCGCTCATGGGAACCAGGTATCGGGACCAAAATTTGAAAGGGTGCTGAGGGCAAGAAGGGCTCCCGGAGGGCCTCAGGAGCAGAAGGCTTCCTGATGGTTACAGATGTTTGGATCTGGAGCTCGGATTGCTGTTGATTTGAACTGGAGTCTGTGTGGATACAGAGGCTGTGGGAGCACTAGAGGCAAATTCATGGACATTCAGTGTGTCCCAAGGGATTCCCTTTCCCCTATTCTTGGGGGTACTGGGTAACGCTCATGGTGACTCTTTGTTTGCCAAGTTTGAAACATTACATTTTTAGTACATTATTATGTGACAATAAAACAAACCTTTTCATTCAATTTTGGTTCTAACTCCCCTTCCCCATCTTCCCACTGGATTCCAGTTCTTTCTCCACTGCTCTCCCCTCCCCCCCCCACTTCAGTTCCATCTGCTCTCTCTTTATACCACCATTCTCACCTTCTCTTCTTATCACATTCCAGCACTGCCAGACTTTGTTTACCAATCACCTAACACAAGGTGTATGACTCTCTTCCTTTGTTTTTCTTGCCTCTCTCTCCCTTTCGCACCTGCCAGTCCTCTGCCTGAGTCTGTTATATTTCACTGTCAATCCCTTGTGGGGATCCTGCCTCACCCCTCCATCCTTGTCCTCCTTACACTGCTTCTGTGCACTCTCACCAGTCCTGATGAGGAGTTTCAGCTCCAAATAATGTCTACCATTTTTTCTATCCCACTAATTCTGTTTGACCTTCTGAGTTCCTCCAGCAGATTGAATTTGGCTTCACTTGCAATTTTTTTTTCTGGAAATTACACAGCTGGGGTTCAGATAAGGATGTATGGGAAAGAAGCCTGGAGGAGTTTGGAGAGAGCGTGGGAACTGGACCCCAATGAGTTGAAAGAGACCATGACTTACAGGGCCCCAGTGAACTTAAGAGGGGATGTGGGAACCATCCAATCAGTGAGTTCAAAAGGAGAACAAGAAACTGGGCAGAGGTGAGATTGAAGGGAACGTGGAACCGTATGTTTAAGAAGAGCACAGAAATCATGTCCTCGTTGAGTTTAAAGTGAGCATCTGAACTGAAGCCTAAGTGACTTTAAAAATGAATGCAGGATCCATAGACCCGGTGAGTTTAAAAGGAACGTGGAATCGTTGCTCTGGTTAGTTGGAAGGGAATGCAGGAACCATCACTGCTGGATGAACACAATATGTGAAAAATTTGAAAATGGATTATCAGAGTTTGACTTCATTAGTTAATGCCAAAAAAAATGCATTAGTAGTTGGAATTTAAAGGTGATTAGATGCATATATAAAAAGTCAATGTATTTGACAGTGATTAAAATGGCTTCTCCAAGAAAGTAGAACTATTTAGAAACACAGAATAACCTGTGCTTAATACAAGCCTGAAGAAATGGATGCAAAATTAAGTGCACCTACCTTTAATCTTTCTTAGCCTAGTACTATTGACAGTATTCTGCATTGACTGAGCCTACATTAAGATGCAAATTGAAATTTCACAATACAGTTGACTTCAACACCACAAGCATCACCCTCTTTTGCATCCCTTCTGCACTAAAGCCTCCAGATCTTCAATTAAAAAAAAACGAAATAGAGACATACTGCACAGCAACAGGCTACTTCGGCCCACGAGTCCATGCTGCCCAATTTACACCCAATTAACTTGCACCCCCTGTACGTTTCGAACGGTGGAAGGAAACCAGAGCCACGGGGAAAACCCACTCAGACACAGGGAGAACAAACAAATTCCTTACAGACAGTATGGGATTTTAATCCCGGTCCTGATCCCTAACCGCTATACCAACTGTGCCACATCATTAAAAGGAAACCTTTCTATTGCTGCCAAATTGGAAATTGCTCCCAACACAATGCTTATTTTGATGGCAATAATTGACATCTGCGTCCAGTTTGATTTTCCAATTTTCAGGCACACTGCACAGCACAGGGTGAACTTTCTGGCTAACTTCAATAGTGCATGTAAATTATTCAGATTAAAATTGAGGGATTCTAATTGTGAAATTGTTGTCCACACAATGTGCAAATAATTCTCACTGCTATCCTTACACAAATAGCTCTGCAGTCAGGGTACTGAAAATCTTAAATGAATTACAGTACCCTCCTGCTTGTAATTAAATTCCACTATACTCTTGCGAGGTTTGCAGTAGTCTATTGGTGCCATGGCGAATCAGTATTTCTTGGCAAAGAAATTTCAATGGCTGTGTTTATTGCTGCTTCTGTCACAAGTCATACTGATACAGTAGAGACATAAATTCTTTTATTTCCACTGTGGCATTCAAAGTAAGATACTTATGCCAAATTGGCAGCTATTGTGGATTTTTAGCTTCATAAGTAATAATACTTCCCACAAATTTACTTCACTCTGATGCATAAAAATAGTACAAAGTGAGTCATTTCTAGTCATACAGATGGTGAAATTACTTTCCTGGCATTCTACAGAAATACTACAAATTTTACAAGTTTAATTAACAATTAAGGTTTTGACCCAACTTAAAATTTGTAGATCAATGGAAATGTGCAGATGTAAAGTTAAGCTATTCAACTATGTCAGGCTCTCCCCACCCCTATCATTGTCCTGGAAGCCTAAATTAAATTGGCCCCTCAGTTTTTTTTCCCCCTTTTGTTTGATTGAACCAAGCATTCTCAGGCAGAGACGATGACCAGCAAACAGAGGACCTCTGGGAGAACTACGCAAGGTATGTTGGATTTATTTTCAGCTTGCATCAGCAGCTGCTGCCCCTGAGATCACAGCTTCATGAATATCCAGCACCATATGTGATTACTGCAGCATTACAGTAAGCTCTAATGGAATTGTGTGGAAAAAAAAACTAAAAAATGCTGAATAAGAAAAATAATAGAAAGAAAAAGAAAAAAACTTAAAAGGTGAAATAAAGTACAATTTGAAAACATTGACACACACGAGGCTTTGCAGTAGTGAAAGCTCGTCGGAAAGGGTGTAGACAAAGAGACAAATTAATCAAAATGACAGAACTAGGACATTTATGCTAATGCCAATTCCTTTGGTTTAGGCTTATATTACTTTGTACATGATGAACAGAAACTGTTACAGGTCAGTACTTTGTAGATATTACATAATAAAGAACATAAAATCAACAGCAATTCCAGGAACTTTGCCAATATCCAACACATAGCCACACAGACCTGCTTTGTGTACAGTTTGGTCTTTGTTTCCTTATTACAAATAACAGCAGAGAACGATGGAACCATGTATTTCTCATGTTGAACAAAGACAAATTCTGCAGTGCACAGGCAGACATTCAACTTCAGACTGAATTGCTCCTGGTTTGATCATACACAAGTGATTGACTTAAAACTGACAAGGTAGGAAAGCAGGCTTTAATTTTGTATAAGGATGCTCAGATAAAATGGCACAATGTCAGAATCTATTGAAAAAAGAAACAAATAGGAGCTGCATGTTTAAACAAATTAGACAAACAAAATTCATACTGGAACCAGTGACCTGATTATCAAACGAAAATACGTAAAAATATCTAAATATACCAAAAATAAAAATAGGAGCTTAGAGGTCAATTAACTAAAATAAGAACAGTTATAATGTTTCAATAGAAATCTCAAATAACATTTGACTCAGGGCTCAGAATTTGTGTATCTAGATCCAAGAGCTGAATTTCTCCTCTTACATTAAGATAACAATCAATAGACATTGGTGAGGCCAAATTTGGGGTATTGTGGGCAGATTTGGACACAGGAAGGATATCAATAAGATTGAAAGTGTGCAGAGAAAATTTGCTAGGATGCTGCAGGGACTTGAGGAACTGAGTTACAGGAAAAGATTAAGCATTAAACTTTATTCCCTGTTCCGTAGAAGAATAAGGGGAGATTTGATAGAGGCATACGAAATTACGAGGGATGTAGATAGAGTAAATGGAAGCAGGCCTTTTCCACTGAGGTTAGGTGAGATACAATCCAGAGGACATGGATTAAGGTTGAAAGGGGAAAGGTTTAAGGGAATACAGAGAGTGTGGAACAAGCTGCCAGCTGAAGTGGTGAATGCAGGCTCAATTCTAACATTTAAGAAAAAATTGGACAGGTACATGGAGGGGAGAGGAGTAGAGGGATATGGTGCAAGTAAGTGGAACCAGGCATAAAAATAGTTCAGCACAGATTAGAAGGGCTGAAGGACCTGTTTCTGTGCTGTAGTGTTGTATGTTCTAATAGGTCTTCAAATTATATGAAAGTGGTGATTATACTGATGCAAGTTTCTGTGCATCTAAGTTTCTTAGATGCACAAAATAGGAGACTAATAGCAGATTATGGAGAAAAAGTTGGATGATACTAATTGAGCATGTTTAGTGTTGGCAGAGGTTTAACGGATTGAATGCCCACCATTAACAGAGATCTTCCTACACTACTATATTATATCAGAGAAAGAAGCTGGAAACAAACTCATGAAAGATCCTCTTTGAGACAAGTTAGTGGCTTTCATTTTATTAATTTTTTGAAAGTGATCAATAATTCTTATTTTCTTTACTTTCTTCAGGTGGATGTAAATAATCTCTTCACATTTCACAAAGCAATGAAGTTCTGGTAAAAGGTCTTCGAATTGAAACATTACCTCGATTTCTTTTTCTTTAAATGTTGCCTGAGGAAAGGACTGACTCTCTTTCCCTTCTTTGCAGGGACACTGGACAAGAGAGCCTCTTTATGATGTGCCAATAACAGCGAACATATCTTGTGTATTTATGTACATGACAACAAATGAACCTTGAACCTTGACTTGCTGAGTGTTTCAAAGCACTTTTGTTTCAGATTTCCCAGCACCTGCAGTTTTTATGATTTTCAGTCACTGAAGAAAACATTGTAAATGAAATGTGTGAAGTGGTGAGCAGGGGGTAGGAGGCATTAATCCTTATAGAGGTGTCATGGAAAACTTATCAAGAGTCTCAGACCTGAGGGGGAAATGGAGTTCAAAGGCAGTGAGAGACATTGCGAATATATGTCCTAAGAGCACCAAGGAAATGAGGAAAGGAAGAAGCACTGAGATAAGTCTAGTATCTTTGGGGCAGCATTGAACATAGGGCAGCTCCCTTGCAAGCCCTGGTTAAATCACTACTGTGAACTAAGCATTCACTTAGGCTATTAGGACAATCTAGGTGTTGGGTCAGGTACTGCGGAGGAAACCAATGGTGATGGGAAGTATAATGATGCAGAGATGGCAGATCATGTAGTTCATTCGGCCCTTCTAGTCTGTGCCAAAACATCATTCTGCAGGTCCCACTGACCTGCACCCATTTCATAACTATCCAGACCTCTCATCCATGTATCTATCCAATTTATTCTTAAAACTTAAGAGCAAGTCTACATTTACCATGTCAGATGGTAGCTTGTTCCACACGTCCACCACTTTCTGAGTGGTTTCCCCTAATGTCCCCTAAACCTTCCCCTTTCACCCTAAAGCCATGTTCTCTTGTATTTATCTCTCCTAAGTGGAAAGAGCCTACTCGCATTTACTCTGTCTATGCCCCTCATAATTTTGTAAACCTCTATCAAATCTCCCCTCATTCTTCTATGCTCCAAGGAATAAAGTCCTAACCTCTTTAAACTTTTCCTTTAATTTATTTTAAGCAAAGCTTTTAATGTTTGCAGCAAAATTCTGAAAGGCATCGTAGGAAGTACTGCCATTCATCTGAGCTGTGGAAAATACAGAAAATCAGTATAATTTGCATTCATACCAATTTTTTAGGGGTTTAGTTGCTCCTTTGCCAACATTACAGTGGAAAGCAAAAATTTAGTTAGCTTAAATTATATATATATATTTTCAGTCCCCTCCTTCCAGAGCTTGTTTACAAATGTCAAGCTTTCAAAAGAGGTGTCTGCAAAAAATATAAACTTAATATTTTGAAAATATTGTAGATCAAACCTCACCAAAACACTCCATTTCTACCACATAGCAATTCTTTCTATGGATGTATTGTGACCTGCTGAGTTCTTTTTTTTTGTACATTTTATTTTTAATTTACATCAATGCAAGTTCAGTATTTATCCATATCATAAAGAATAATAAAAAATTACGCAAAAAAAATCCATATTTTAATATTTTCTTCCCCTACCCTCCCCCTCCCTCTCCAAAAAGTAGGAAAGATAGAAGAAAAGTAAAGAAAGCCTGCCTGATAAATATATATCCATCATTAATTAGTTAAATTTCAAATTTACATAATAATCTTGAACCCTAAGGAGAGTTGGAGCGGGAATGGCGGGTGCAGTAGATGAAGTCATAGCAATAAAATTCATATAAGGTTTCCAAATCTTATCAAATTTTTTTCTGGTTGGTTCTGTAAATTATACGTTTTTTCTTTAATGGTATACAATTTAGTAATTCCATTTGCCATTTATTCAACCCCACATTATTGTCTAATTTCCATGTTACAGCTATACATTTCTTTGCTATTGCTATATTTAAAAACTTCCTCTGATAAATATCTAACTTCAAATCAAAAATATCTCCTAATAAAAATATTTTGGTATCTTTCAAAACTTGCATAACTCATCCCAAAAATTACTTGTATCTTCCCAAAATTTTTTTACTTTTTCACATTGCCAAACTGCATGTAAGACAGTTCTTATTTCTTTATTACAACTAAAACATTGATCAGAACAATTAGAATTAATTCCATGTAATTTATAAGGAGTGTAATATAATTGATGTAAAACACTGAGTATACCATTTGGTATCTAACATTAAACGTATTAGTTACACTTTCATAACATAATGTTGATCATACTTATTGAATTTGTATATTTAAATCTCTTTCCCATCTCAATTTAGGTTTAAATAAATCTTTTTTCTGCATAGTCTTGCAATTTTTTATACATAATAATAATAATATATCTTTTGATAAACATATCAGTTATTATATATTCAAATTGACTATGTTCAGGTAATCTAAAATTTGTCCCTAACTTTCCTTAAGGATTTAAGCTGATCATAAGAAAAAAATAGTATTACTTGGTATATTATACTTATTTTTCAATTGGTCAAAAGTCAAAAAATAGAACCCAAAAAACAATCCTTTATCTTTTTCATTCCACAATTGTACCAAATGTCAAAATAAACATTATTAGCCATAAAAAGAATCAAAGGATTTTGTGTTAATAACATTCCACCCAACTGATAATTCTTCATTCCTCTTTTAAGTATATGTTTCAAAATTGGTGTATCTATTTGGCCTCTCAACAATCCTTCAAGCCATTTATACAAAATATGCTCAGAATAATTTTCTCCTATTTTACTCATTTCAATTTGTACCCGTGCTGCCTTTTTATTAATCTGATAACAAGTGGACATAAATCTAAGTTGTGTTGCCTTATAGTAATTTTTAAAATTAGGCATTCGTAATCCCCCAGGTCATATTTCCATGTTAATCTTTCCAATTCCATCCTAGGCATTTTGTCTGTAATCTTCTTACATCTTGAAAAAAACGTTGTTGGTACAAAAATTGGTAATGATTAAAATAGGTATCATATTCTAGGAAAAATATTCATCTTCACACAATTTATCCTTCCTTTTAAAGAAATTGGCAAATCCTTTCATTTTATTAAATCTTTAATTTTCTTCTATAAAGGTATGTAAGAAATTATTTAAATTCTTATCAAGATTAATTCCTAGAAATTTAACCACCTTCTTCTGCCATTTATATTTTGTAATTTTCTTAACATGAGTGGTAATCAGTCTCAGTCATTGGCATCACTCCACTTTTATCATTATTTAATTTATTACCTGATACTGACCCATACTCCACCAATTGAACATTTACTTTTTTTTAATTAACTTTCAGGAATTATAAGATATAGTATTACATCATTTTCAAAAAGGCTTATTTTATGTTCTTTATCATTTATCTTGACACCCTCAATCTTATTATCTCTTCTAATTACCTCTGCTAAAGCTTCCTTAGCCAGTGCAAATAAAAAAGGAGCTAATGTACAACCTTATCTAGATGATTTTTCAAATAAAAATGATATTGATATTTGTTTATTTCTATTACTCTAGCCTTTTGGCAATTATACAATGCCCTTATTCAATTTATAAAATTTATTGGAATTCCAAAAACCTTCAGTACTTTAAATGAATAGTCCCATTCTAATCTGTCAAATGCTTTTTCTGCATCTAAAGCCAAAGCTACTGATGCTATTTTTCCTTTCTGTGCTACATTTAACAAACGTAAAAATCTAACAATATTGTCAGTTGATCTTCCAGTCTTGATAAAACCTGTTTGGTACATATTAACCAATTTAGGTAAACATTTAGATAATCTATTACCTATTAATTTAGACAAAATTTTATAATCTATATTCAATAATGAAATTGGCCCATATGAAGATGGAAGCAAAGGATCTTTCCCTTTTTTAGGAATAACTATTATTAATACAGTTTTAAACGACTCGGGTAAATCACAAAGATCTTCCATTTGATCTAACAATCTTACAAATATAGGAATCAATAACTCTTGAAATTCTTTATGAAACTACGGAGAAAACTATTTTACCCTGGAGCCTTATTATTTCGTAAAGACATCAAAATGTTATATATTTCTGTAACTGTAAAAGGATTTGTTAATTCAGTCTTCTCTGTATTTAATTCTGGCAAAATAATTTGTGACAAATATTCATCTATTTTATCTCCATCCTTCAAAGATTCCGATTGGTATAATTTCTTATAAAGTTTCATTAAAACATCATTAATGGCCTTTGATTTATAAGTAAGATGACCCGATTCTTCTTTTATAGCTATTATTGTTCTCGATAATTGTTCAGTCTTCAATTGCCATGCTAAACCTTTATGTGCTCTATTTCCCAACTCATAATATTTTTGTCGAGTTCATCTTATATCTCTCTCCACTCGATATGTTTGTATTGTATTACATTTCAATTTTAAAAAAATCCATTACTCTTTGTTTCTCATCATTTACTTTTGTAATTCTTTCCCCATCTTTATTATTACATTTTCCAAATGATTAACTTCAGACATTTATTCTTTTTTTAACCTTATTATTTGTCCTCTTAAATAAGGCTTCATAGAGACCCAAACCACAAACATATTGGTTACAGAATGTTCAATGATGTCTAAAGAGATTTTTATCTGCTGTCTTATAAATTCACAAAAATCTTGCCTTTTTAACCTCCAACTATAACTTGTATTTTGCTCTTCCTCCAATAAAATTGACATAAGCAAAGGTGAATGATCAGAAAATATCCTTGCTTGATTTTCAATATTTTGAACTCTTGCTTGCAGTTGAGAGATTGAAACATATCTATATGTGAATATGTCTTATGTCCAAAGGAATAAAATGAATAATCTCTTATATCAGGGTGCATATCCCTCCAACTGTCAACAAGTTTTTTTTAATTCATAAAATTCTTCATGGTTTTTACTACCTTGTTTTTAATCATAATTCCACCTGATCTATCCAACTTCAAATCAAAAGTAAAATTCAAATCTCCTCCCATAATTATTTTCCCCTTTGCATTAGCTAATTGCATGAAAATATCTTGTATACATTTTCCATCGTCTATTTTTGATGCATATATATTCATCAAAGTCCAATATTCAGAATAAATTTTACAATTTACCATCACATATCTCCCCACTTTATAAATAATTACATCCAATATTTTAATTGGTAAACTTTTATTTATTAATATCGCTACCCCTCTAGCTTTAGAATTAAATGAAGAAGACAATACCCTTCCTACCCAATCTGTTTAGTTTCACATGTTTTATTTCAGTTAAATGAGTTTCTTGTAAAAAAAAAGCCACATCTACTTTAGTTTTTTTCATATAACTAAAATTAACCTTTTTCTCTTTATCAGATTCTGAATTCCATTAATATTAATACTGATAAAAGACAGTTTAGACACTAAAATTCAAGCATATGTCCATTCAGCATCTACCTTCCTCCTCCCCACTCACCCCAACTCTCCTTATATAACATATTATATATATAAACAGTCCAGCCTTAAAAAAGAAAAGTAAAGAAAGGAGAAGAAAAAAGTGAGGAAAAGCCCCAGAGGTACGTGATGTTAAAGTGTCTCTTCTCCCCTGATTTATGTGGGATGCAAATAAAATCACATTAATACCCATGACTCTGAAGTGGTCTGCATCATATTCCGCACTAACTCACTCGAAATACTGTACCATCCCCTACTATACTACTTTCCAATTTTTTCATATCTTGTCCTTCATCCCCTTCTTTAATCTTATCCAATATAATAGATCACACACTTTACAGGTTAAACCTTCCTCTCCTTTTAAGCTTTCTCGAAACACAATGTACTTTCAGTTACAGCAAATTCTTTCTGTTGTGTAATTAATTCAGGTATCAACAGCCAACTATTGGTCTTTAGCCGGCAATGATTGACGTATACTTTTGCTTCATTAAGATCAGTTAAAAAATTTATTCCTTCCTCCTGGGATGAATAGCTTCAACACAGCTGGATATCTCAAAACAAAGACAGTGCCGTTTTTCCATAAAACTTCTTTAACTGGATTAAACTCCTTTCTCATTCTTAGCAATTCAAAACTTACATCTGGATAAAAGAAAATCATATTTCCATTATAAATCAAAGGTGATTGTCTCTCTTTAGTTTGCTTTGCTGCCAACTCCAATATCTTCTCTCTTACTTCATATCGAAGGAATCTGACAAGTATTGAATGGGACCTTTGGTCACGCTGAGGTTTAGGTCTCAATGCCCTGTGGGTTTGTTCAATCTCCAAATCTCCTCGAAATTCTGTCTGACCATTGCAAAAAAATTTTCATATCTTGTCCTTTATCCCCTTCTTTAAGTCCAATAATTTTAATATTATTCCGTCCACTAAAGGTTCCAAGATGTCTAATTTTTTTCATTAACTGACTGTTCTTTGCAGCAGACTCTGCTTGTACTTTCTTCATTTGGTCTTTGAGATTTTGAATCTCAAATTCATTCCCTTTAATGTTGCCATCCACTATTTCAAATATTATATCAACTTGTTGCATAATCTTTCCATCTATCACCATTCTACCTTACTTCATCGATTAACACTTCCATAGATTGTCGAAAAAAAGTAAAAAAATTGCTTAATTTCTCCAGAAGATAAAGAAGCTTCTGCACATTTTTTCTGCTTTTTTTCTTGATTGTTGGTCATTATTGATCTTTCTTTTGCTTTTCCAGGATCTCTTCTTGATCGCTGGAGCTGTGACTATACTGTATCTTTTAAAAAATTTCCTCCATTTTTGTACGTGCTCTGCGCATGCGCAGGGAGTTGCACATGCGCAGAGACACTTCAGTCTATGTCGGCGGCCATTGTTGGAGAAGACCATGTGCAACAGTGTCCAAGGTCTCCTCGGCTTCTGGCCTCTCTCCTTTGGCTATTACCTTATGAACAGCTCAAGGATCCTTTCTCAAAGTAGGCCTCTCTTCCTTTTCTTGCTCGGTTTCTTGTATTGCAGTTAGGCCTTTATCCTTCTTTGGTGGCATTGTTAATGTCTTCTGTATGACTTCAGACAGTTCTTCCTAATACTTTCTGTAACTTTTATAGTCTTTTTTATCACTTTTTCTCCACTTCATCGAGGAGAGCAGGGATTATCAGTCTAACCCCACATCATCACATAACATGCCCACGACCTGCTGAGTTCCTTAGGGACTTCTGTATACTGCACTACTTCCCTAGCATCTGGAGACTTTTGATGCACTAACAAATTCACAACTGTTGGTCATAGAACAAAGAAAAATGTACTCATTCTACAACAGTCTCCTCTTCAATGTCCTGTCCTCCTCTGTTTTCTTCATCTTTCTATTGTTTCATCTCTGTTATTCCCTCTTCATTTATTGTTCACTCTCACCTCGTTCTCATTTTCACTCTCTGTGGTCTCTGAGCATTCCTTCACTTTCCCACTCTTCTTCTTTCTCTTTAACTTAATGAGCTACCGTAAGATGTGAATACGCCAGCAATTTATGCAGAAAGAAGCCCAGCGACAACTCACTTCAATGATGGAACTTATGAAGGTTGTAGGGGAGGTGAATCAGTGTAAAACGAGATCTGGAAGGGGAAGGTTGGGTCTACAGTCCATGGAGGAATGGGAACAAATCACAACTTCAAGGGTTGGATTGGGCCAAGCTTCCAGGAGGGGTGAGGGATCATGATTGAGTGCTGGGTACAAATGAATGGAGTCATCCATTTAGATTTGCAGTGCTGATGAGGGCAAATGGCCTCAAAAGAGACATGCACTGCCAGAAGCAGGCAAGTATTGCATCCTGTGCTCCCGTATGGTGTCCTCTGCATCTGAGAGATTGGGTGGAGACTGTGTGGTTTGTTTGTTAAACACCTCAGCTCTGTCTGCTGCAATAGCATGGACCTCCTATTTCAATGCCTTGTCCCATTCCCTTGCTGACATGTCTGTCCATGGTCTCATGCACTGCCAGACCGCTGAGACAGCAGTAAATTGGAGGAACAACACCTCCTCTTCCTTTTGGGCACCCAACTGGATGGCATTAACATTGACTTCTTTGGTTCCCATTAATCCCCTCCTCCGTCACCCTTCCCCCAGCTCTGTCTGTCTTTTCCCTTTTCCCTCTGCCAAAATCAATTCTCACCTTTTTTCTTATCATATCCAGTTAACACTTTTGTTAGCATGGGCTCATCCCCCTCCCATTCTTCAGTCTTTATTCAGTTGTTTTCCTGTTTTTTGCTTATACTTTCAGGTGAAAAATGACAATAATACATCTTTACCTCCTATGGATGTTATGAGACCAGCTGAGTTCTTCCAGCAGATTTGTGTGTTTTTACTACAATCACAGCATCTGCAGACTTTTGTGTTTCACTCAAATAGTTAAAAGGACCTTAAAGTAGGTGGTTCCAAGGTGGCATCCTATTCTTGAAACTGGACAGTCAAACTCCTTTTTGTTTTCATTGAATCAGCCATGCAGTCACTGTGCATGAAAACTTCAATTTTGTGGAAGTTGTATTTAATGTGATTCTTTGGATATTATTGCATTTATCTGGGTATCAACATCCCTTAGCATGCTACTAATTAAAAAAAAACACAGGCCCAAGAGCAAATTGGCTTCACTTGACAACTTTACCTTAAGATTTAGTTAGTGTAGTTGTTGGCACAAAGATATTACAGTACCATGACCTGGGTGCGAATACGGCACTGCTGTAAGCGTTGCATTCTCCCTGTGTCTCCATGCGTTTCCTCTGGTTTCCTCCCTCATTCTAAAGATGTACAGGGTTTGTGGGTTAATTGGTCAGATGGTGTATTTGGGCAGTGTTGGCTTATAAGTTGGTAGGGCCTATTTCCAGGCTGTACATCTAAATTATTTTTTTTCAAAAAAAAATTCTATCGAGCACTGCATTTAAATATTTGTTAAGCATTACCATTTCAAATTCTTAATGTTTCAGGTTGAAACAACATAAAAAAGGTGGAGACATGAATGATTATTAAGAAAAGAGCAAGGAATGGGAGTTTAGGATGTTGCAGAGGGCAATCTGAAGATGATATCCTGGGAGGAACATCCAGCACAGTCTTCTAAATAGAACTGAGAAATAAAAAAAGATGATGTGATGGGATGATTTCATCAACCCCTCAAATAGTCAGTGGGAATTAGAGGAGTATTTATATCGGGAAATCACAGGTAGATCATAGATGTAAGGACAGCATAATTGCAATTGTCAGTGATTTTACATTCTCTAATATTAACTTGGACTGCTTTAATGATAAGAGATTATGTGAGCCAGGATTTGATAAGTGTGTCCATGAAAGTTTTCTAAAGTAACATGTAGATAACCCTACCAGAGAAGAGGATATACCAGACCTCCTTTGAGGAAATGTGGCTGTCCTAGTGGTTAATGTATCAGTGGGAGAACACTTTGGTACCAGTAACTATCATTCTATTCATTTCAGATAGTCTCAGAGATAGAAGTGGTCCTCAAAATAAAATCCTAAATTATGACAAGGGTAATTTTGAAGGTGTCAGTCAGAAACTTTATTCAGTTACAAGTTAAGGGCTATCTGGCAACAGGGAGGCTTCGGCAAATGAGAGAGGGAGGGCTACCAGGATGCTGCCTATGTTAGAGCATATAAGCTATGGGGAGAGAGCTTAGACAAACTTGGGTTGTATTCTCAGCAGCACTGGAGGCTGAGAGGAGACCTGATATAAGTTAATAAAATGATGAGAGGCAAAGGTATTGTAGACAGTCATAATCATTTCTCCATGGGTAAAATATCAACTTATTAGTGGACATACATTTAAAGTCAGGAGTAGGGGGGAAGGGTTTAGAGGAGATGAGCTGAAGAAATTTCTTTTTTTAATTTATACAGAGAGTGGTGGGTATCTAGAACAAACATCCAGGGGTGATAGCAGATGCAATTGTAGAGGATTCCAGATAAACATATGAATATGCAGACAATAGAGGGATGTAAATCATGTGCAAGCAATAGAGTTTTAGTTTAATTTGGACATCATGGGAGGCACAGACATGAGCCAAAGAGCCTGCTCCTATCCTCTACTGATCTGTGCTCACATTAACAAAAGGCAAGGCTGTTAAGGTTAGAGAATCTTGGTTGGCAAGGATCTGATCAGAAGAAAGAAGAATTCATAGGTCAGGTATGAGCAGGTGGGATGAAGACAGTCTATTGAAGGGTATAAGGGATGTAAGAGGACAGTTAAGAAGGAAATTAGGAGGGTAAAAATAAGCCATGTGATATTCCTGGCAGATAACAGAAAGTGGAATCTGAAAAGATTCTATATGCAGTAAAAGTAAAATGGTAGCCAAGAAGAGAGGAGGCCCTTTTAATGATCAATGTGGTAATCTCGGTATTAAACCATGGGAAATTAGTGCAGTCTTAAACTAATTATTTTAAATGAATATGTGAAGAAGAACATGGAGACTAGAGTGGTCAGGGTGGGGAATAGTGATATCAACATTAAGAAGGAGGTGGGAGTAGCAATCTTGCATAAAGGTGGATAAATTCACTGGGCCTGATCAAGTGTATCTTTGGATGCTATGGGAAACAAGGGAGGAGATTGCTGGGTCCTTGGAAGAGATTTTGATAACTATTAGCCACAAGTGGTGTCCAGGAAGACTGAAGGATATAATAGATATGGCAGTTCATTCTCATATTCATGAGTACAATGTATTGATGCTCCAGCCACAGTGATACACCAATAGCAACTGCATAAATTACCATAATGTACCATGAGGAAGTTAAGAAAAATACTTAAAATATAGGCTGAATATTCACAATTGCATAATAAATATTATTTGTTTATAATATAGATAGCTAATATGGTGCCTTTATTCAAGGAAGAGACCAGGGATAAGCCAAGGATCAACAGGCTGGTGATTGGAAGAGATTCTGAGACACAGGATTTCTTTGCATTTGGAAAGGCAAAACCTGACTAGGTTTAGCCAACATGGCATTGCAGGTGGAAAATTGTGTCTCATAAATTTAATTGAATTTTTTGAAGAGATTACCAAATTGATCAAATGGATACATAATTGGTTTGATCAAATATTAACGGTTTAGTTGAGAATGTAGGCAGCACGATCAGTAAGTTTACAGATGACATCAAAATGGACAGTGAAGGTAGGAGGCTAAGGTATTGCTCAACTGCAGAAGTGTATCAAAGGAATTGCAGATGGAATTCATTCAAACAAGTGTGAAGTAATCCAACGCAGATAAGTGGAAATGATGGCTTATGGGAAGTTTAAGTAGGGAAGGGCATACACAGTGAATAACAAGCCCCTGGAGAGCGCTGTGGAACAGAGAGACCTCAGAGTACAAGTCCTGAAAGTAGGATTAGCAACAAAAAAAAAATGGAGCGGTGGTGAAGGTCTATGACATGCTTCCCTTCATCAGACAAGGCTCTCATGAATGCTGCTCAGTCTGCACTTGGGTATTTGGTTTAATTTTGGTTGCCACACTGAATGATGCAATAATGCAGGGGAGGTGGCAAAAAATGCTCATCATGGTGATGCCTGGATTGGATGGCATAGAAACAAGGAGAACTTAAATAGGCTGGGTCTGAGCAAAGGGGTTGAAAGGTGGCATTATAGAGGTTTATAAAATTAGGTGATGCATAGACTGAGTAGAAAACCAGAGCCTGTTTCCTATTCTCAGGGTGTCTAAAAGTAGATGGCATAGTTTTATAGCGGAGGTTTAAACAGAGTAGGTGGTATCTGGAATGAGCTCCCAGAGGAAGCTGAAACAGAAAACCATTTCATAAGGATCTGGACAGGTACCTGTATTTGAATTGAGTAGGGCATAAATGGATATGGAATTAATGCAAGCCTGTGGCAAGGCATGATGGTCAGTAGGGATGTAGTGGACCTCTGCTGTAAAGCTATGTTGCATAACCATGACTATGTTTGAGGAGATACGTTTTGTGCTAGCATCAGACTATTGATGGTGAAAGATGATGTTGCATGTCCATGCTGAATTATGCAAGATAAGGAAAAGAGAAAGCTTATTGTATTTAAAGGAAAGGAAGGAAGGTGGGGGAACAGATGTGTAGTAAATGGGAAAGATATGCTTATCCCTTGATGATTAATGTGCAAAGGAAATCTTGGTTATGGAAAAAGGAAGATGCATCAGAAACACTGGTATCAAAACTGGCAGTTAGACCAGTTGCAAATAAGGCAGAAAATCCAGTAGTGGAGTAAGGACTTTACAGAGATAGGCCCTGGGGAGAAAAATCAAGATTGCTCTGAGAATCAGTGGGCTTATAGTAGAAACTGATAGACAGTCCAGCCCCAGAAATTGGAGAAACGTCGATAAATAGAAGTGAAAAGTGGAAATGTGAAGACAATTGGTGGAATTTCAAAGCAACTGAAGCAAACTAAAATACATACCATTATTGAAAAAAATGTTATCGGGGGTTAAAAATCTTTGAAGTTCTATTGAAAGAATTTCTTGAAACAACTTGATGGAAAAATATCTTAGAAGGCAAGTAGCTGCTTGAACACACCTGAAATAAGTTTGCTTGGAATTGTGTATGCTTTTACTTGGAAACTTTGCCTCATCTCCAAGACAAACCAAAATCACGACAAATATATCCAGTATTTATTGAAAGTTTTTTTTTGCCATACAATCTCAACTGTGATTGGGCAATCAGAAAATCATTGCTACAAATTTTAACAGTATACCTGTACACAGAAACTGGCATTCACTGTAACATGACTGATGCAAATCTAGTTTGTAAGGGTGACTCTGATCAGATTGTCAATTAAAAGCTCAGTGATTCACATTAATTGGTTTTAATATTAGATTATCTTGGTTGATATATTGTTTGTGTTTATCTACTACTTGCTTGAAGTACTTTCAAAATTACATGTGTGAAGGCCTTTCTTCCAGCATCCAGTTCTAGAAGCCACAGAGAGAACCATCAGAACCTGTTATAAAAATAACTAATTTCTGATATCATTTCAGTGAATATTCCTTTTAAATTTTCCAAAGGAGAATTATGAATTACATTTAAGCATGTCAATAAAGTATTTAAACAAACTCAAAATCATGTTCACTTCTCATCAAGCAGTGCAAGAATGATTAGGCAGGTCATAGAGTTGTACAGCACAGAAATGGGCCCTTCAGCCAACGATGTCAATGCTGACCATTTTGGTCATCTACACTCATCTCGTTTGATTTCATTAGGACTGTATCCTTCCATGCCTTACCTCTTAATTGTAAATGCCTCTTAACTGTACTGATTGTATCTGATTCCAGCACCTTCTCCGGCAATTTGTTCCATATATCAACTACTGGGTTAAAAAGTTAACTTTCATTACAATTCCTGCCTCTCATCTTAAAAACATGCCCTGTTGTTTATGATACTTAACTCTATGTGATTTTAACCTATTATTTACCACTCAGAACCGTGAAAGAAGTTTGAGGAGATTTGGCATGTTATCAAATCTTCTACTGAACTTCTGCAGGTGCACTGAGGGAAGTATATTGACTGGTTGGAGCACATCTTTAAATGGAGACTTGACTGTCCAGGAACACAAAAGGCTGAAGAAAGTGGCAGACACAGACAAGCCCATCAGAGGTATTATCAGACACCTCTGTGAGTTGTCTGCCTCAAGAAGGCTACCAAAATCATGTGTACCATCACCTGGACCCTACTCTCTGCTATCTTCACGCAGAAGGTAGAGAGACAGAAATTCGGCAACTCTTGGTTCAAGAACAATATTTTTTTTCCCCGCTTGAATTTCCCTGTAAATACACTTATGATCTTAATAGTACGTGAAGAAAAAAAATCTGTCTGCATTATTGACTCAGCTCAGTTTTGCGCTCCATCCAACTTTGAACAAACTGTATTGCCCATTTATTTGTCTGCCTTCGTATGTTTGTTTGCTTATATATTTATTTGCTTTTATTCTTCCATTTATATTGTTTGGTTTTGATGATAACAATAAGTCATTGTCATATACTTTGTACAATAGAAGACCGCAGAGCCCACCTCACTGACAAAAGACAAAGGAGGAAAAACCCAACACCCAACCCCAACCCACCAATTTTCCCCTGCAGCCGCTGCAACCGTGTCTGCCTGTCCCGCATCGGACTTGTCAGCCACAAACGAGCCTGCAGCAGACGTGGACATACCCCTCCATTAATCTTCGTCCGCGAAGCCAAGCCAAAGAAAAGAAATACATATGCACCAAAATTCTGACTTGCTCCTGCCAGTTACTTGCAAAAAAAACCTATAATAGTAATGAATTGAATTAAACTAAAAGAAAGAATGAATTCACAAGATAGATAATAAATATAATCTGCACCGACGAGGGTCTGCCGATGAAGAAGTTTAGGATCCAGTTACAGAGGGACAGACAGAGTCCCAGATCCTTTTGCTTGTTCTTGAGATTGGCTGGTAAGAGTTCCTGTGGATTGGATGATATAATGCGACTGAAAGGCCAGTGAGTTAGCATTTGCTGTTGACCTTCATGACGATGGGTGAACTGAATTGGGTCCAGGTCATTCCTGAGACAGGAGTTGATTCACTCCATAACCAACATCTTGAAGCACTTAATCATAGTGGACGTCAGTGCCACCGGCTGATGGTCATTAAGGCAGGTCACCCTGCTCTTCTTGCGCACTGGAGTAACAAATTATCTATTTAAGCAGGGGGAAACCTCTGACTGCTGTAGTGAAAGGTTGAAAATGTCTGCAAAAGCTCCAGCCAGTTGGTTGCAGAGTTTTTAAGGACAGAGATAGGTACATAATCTAGGTTGGACCTTTTCTGAGGATTCAACCACCTGAAGATTCTGGTTACCTCAGCCTCAGAGACTAGGAGCACAGAGTTACTGGGGGCTTGCAAAGGCACTTGATCGTTTTCTCTTTTGAACTGAGCATAGAAAGCATTGAGGTTGTCTGGAAGTAATGTATCACAATTGATGATACTGCCTTATTTCACCTCTCTAGAATGTAATGACATGCAGACTCTGCCACAACTGTCAGGTGTCTAGCTGAGTCTCTAACTTGGTTTCAAATTGTTTATTTGCATTGGAGATGATCTTCAGGAGGTTGAGCTGGACATTTTGTACACTTCTGAATCTCCAGTCCTAAACACCACAAATCTGGTCTTCATAATTTATCTCTGGTTTCTAATTTGGATACACCTGGATAACCTCAGTAGGAATAGACTCATCCACAGATTTCCCATAAAGTCAATGAGGACTGTAGCATATTCATTCAGGGCCGCTGCCTATTCTGAATATGTTGCCCTGTTCATTGACTGCGGACAGTCACACAGCTGCTCTTCTACCTCTCCAGACCTCTCTACAGTCATCACTGCTGGTACCCTTCTCTTCCCCTTCTGTCCATATGCAGAAAGGAGAAGCAGAGCAAGGAGGCCCAACTTTCCAAAGTGTGGTGAGGAATGGAGTGGTAGGCATCCTTGATGGTAGTGAAGCAGTGATTGAGAGTGTTCCATCTCTGGAGTAGTAGGAGACATGCTGATAGTAGTTTGGCAGTACCTTCTTGAAGCTTGCCTTCTTTCAATCACCCACAATGACTGAGAAGGCATTGGGATATGTTGAATGATGCTTATTGATCTCAGCATATATGTCCTCCAGTGTGAGCTAAATATCTGCATGAGGAGTGATGTTGACAACAGAAGTGAATTTCCTCATCAAGTGGAATGGTTGGCACTTCAGTATCAGATGTTCCAGGGGAGGGTTGTATATTATGCATCTTATGTACCAGGAAGCAGCAGCAAGTAAGAATTGCATTGCATAGAACCTAGAACATTACAGCAGAGTATTGCACCTTCAGCCCATGATGCTGACCATCTGTACATTGTACTTATGGATATGATAATAAACATCATTCATTCATTCCACTCTTGTCATGTCACTCCTCAGTCACCTTTGAAAAGAAAGTCCAGCTTATTCAATCTCTCCACATAATTAAAACCTTTCAATGCAGGCAACATCCTAATAAATCCCCTCTGTATCCTTTCCAGCAGAATCTTTCAATAGTGTGGTAACCAGAAGTGCACACAATTATTAAGTTGCAAGCTCTGCAAAATTCTACTGTCAGGAACTTTTCAGGAAGCATTTTAAAATAAGGAAAACTTGTGCACACCTCTCTATTGATTTCTTAAAGATACATTTCACTGTTAATTTTTTTTGTAACTTCCTAGTTGGGGATTAGAGACAAAGATGGCATCCATTATGCACATCAACAATGAGTTGACTCAAGATTAAACTCAATAATTTGGAAAACTTGCTTTCAATATTAGATCTGCTATAGGGTTATCCATCTGTGATATTAACTCAGCTTTTCTCGTTCTCCAGGCTCTGCTTCATCTGGTGGCTATTTCCAACTTACTTTTTTTGATTTCAGCTCACAGGCATAGAGTCAGAGCATAGAGAAAGGCCCTTCAGCTCAACTTGTAAACCAAGGTGTCTTTCTGAGCTCATCCAATATGCCTGCATTTGGTCTCTGTCCCTCTAAACCATCTTATCCATAAACCTGTACAAATGTCTTTAGATGGTGTAATTGTATCTGGCTCCATCTCTTCCTCTGCAAGCTTGTTTCCCATATCCACTATCCTCTGTGTGAAAAAATTGCTCCTCAGGTCCCCTTTAAATCTTTCCCTTTTCACCTTAAACCACCACCCTCTGTGGTTTAAAGTAAACTCACAACCCTAGGAAAAAGACCTTTTACCTTATCTATACCACTCAATTTAATACCTCTGTAACTACTCTGAATTCCATGTAATTTCACCTTCCGATCAGTCTACCAAGCAGGACCTTGTCAGAAACTTTGCTAAAGTCCATGCAGGCAATGTCTCCTGCCTTGTTCTTGTCAATCTCTTGGTCATCTCATCAAATAACTCAATTAAATTTGTGAGACAAAATTCCCAAAGTACAAAGCAGTACTGACCATTCCTAATCAGCTTTTGCCTTTCTAAGTTCAGTTAGATCCTGCACTCCGTGGAAAACAGATTTTCTTCACAATTCAATCCCCACAATATCCTTAGGAATCTTTTCTCAACTTTTCTCGCTTAATCATATGTATAGCAACCAGAACTGCACAGAATATTCCAGGTGTCATCTCACCAACATTCTATACAGCTGTAACCTCATGTCCCAATTCTTGTGCTCAACGCCCCATCCAATGAAGGTGAGCATGCCACATGTCTTCTTTTACTTTTGAATATTTTTAGTGTTCACAGACTTACAAAATCCATTAAACAAAGCCATTCTTGTACATATGCATACCAAAAGTCCATATTTTCCCCAGGCACATGGCTTCTTCACCAAATTCTCTATCTGTGTCACCTTTGACAGGGAACTATGTACTTGTATTCCCTACCATACACCACAGGGCCCTGACACTTGTTGTGTAGGTACTGCCCCAGTTTAACATCCAAAATCCATCACTTTGCACATGACCGATACAAATTCCATCTGCCATTCCTTGACCCATTTTCTTAGTTGATATATATCCTGGTGCGACCTTAGGCAACCTTCTTCACTGCTGAACACACCATCAATGTGTGTGGCATATATAAACATATTCGTCATGCCATCTACATTCTTGTCCAATTCAAACATATACATGTCAAACAACTGGGGACAGCACCAAACACCATGATTCACCACCATGATTCAAACTGAGAAACACCCTTTCTCTACCACCCTCCAACTCTTTCCACATAGTCAATTTGTTACCTCATTCTGAATACCATGCAATTTCACCTTCCATTCAGTCTACCAAGCAAGACCTTGCTAAAGTCCATGTAGGCAACATCTACTGCCTTGTTCTTGTCAATCTCTTGGTATTACTGAACGGAAACATTCTTGTTTAATTTATTTTAATTTAGACATACAACACAGTAACAGCCCTTCAGGGCTACAAATCTGTGCCACTCACTCCAATATTCCAATTAACTGACAATGCCTGCACGCTTTTAAAAGGTGGGAGGAAACCGCAGCACCCAGATGAAACCCATGCAGACATGGGGAGAATGTACAAACTCTCCTTACAGACTGTTGGCACTGTAATCGTGTTTCAAGAGCCACTACACCAACCGTACCTCCCTTTATTTGATTGTTGGTTCATTTTAGCTGGTTTGCATGTGTTTGTACCTGTAGAATTCACATGGGTGACTAAAGCATAGTTTTGACAGGCACAAAGCAGGTCAAAGTTCAGCTCAGGCTCAAATAGGATGGAATCATAAGACAGTTTTACTTTTAAACATAGGATTGGAATTGGATAAATTTGATTGTCAAATGTTCAAATGAAGGAAATTTCTGTTCTTCCAGGCATTGATGTCAGAGGCTGGTAAACATGGTGGAATGATAGGAAGGGATGCTGTCATTGTACATCATATGCTAGGATGGTAATGGTCAGGGGAGCAAAATGCTGATATTTTATGAAATTATGTGGCTCATCAACTGATATTACATAACCATATATAACCTTACAACAATTATAGTATGGAAACAGGCCATCTCGGCCCCTCTAGTCCGCACCAATTTAAGAGAACTCCACTAGTTCCATCTCCCTGCTCCCTGTCCATAACCCTCAATCCCCTCACATCCATGCACTCATCCAACCTTCTCTTAAATGACAAAATTGACCCTGCTGCAACCACCTCCTCTGGAAGGTCATTCCACTCAGCCACCAGTCTCTGAGTGAAGAAGTTTCCCCTCATGTTACTTCTAAACTTTTGCCCCCTAATCCTTAACTTATGACCCCTTGTTCCAATCTCACCTACCCTCAAGTGGAAGAGCCTATTCACATCTACTCTGTCTATCCCCCTCATAATTTTATTTACCTGTATCAAATCCTCCCTCAACCTTGCACGCTCTAATGAATAAAGACCCAGTCTACTCAATCTTTCTTTGTATTCTAGATACTGCAATCCAGGCAACATTTTAGTAAATCTTCTCTGCACCCTCTCCATCTTATTGATATCCTTCCTATAACTTGGGGCTCAGAAATGCACACAGTATTCCAAATTTGGCCTAGTGCAAGAAATAAGGTAAAAATTAAGTGTCATACTATTTAATAATGACAAAGTATGTCTTTCAGAATTAATTTCAATGGCTTAATTAAACTAAAAGCACAAATATCTCATCATGTGGTGTATCACAATAAAATATGTGTATGATTTTATTTCTCCAAAACTGTGGCTCAAAATCCAAAAACATACATTTTAAAGAAACATGTGACTGCATCTTGTTTATGGTGTATGAAACTGGAATATGATTTTAATACTGGCAAAAAAATAATCGAGGAAAATAAATTGGTAAAAAATACCGATTTTAAATTGGCACACCTCACTGTTAGTTTGCCAATCACACAAGACACAATCTCAACCAACCAAAAAATACACTCAGCCGGCATCTTCCATAAGTGCCGGATAGCAGGAATTTTACTGTTAATACTGCTATAGGAACCATTGTAGCAGCTACTACGGTAGAGCAACTAAAGTAATACAAACACACACGCCAGATTAGTCAATTCAAGACTGATTTATTCAGAGCTTACAGGCTTCTTTTATATACCACATGTCCCAGGCTCCACGGGACAACGTGGGACGCCACTACGAGTTTGCTGCTGATCCACGGGATCGGCAGGCTTAAATTAAGCCTTGCGAGTGTCCCGCGCCTTCTGGCAGGAGACTCAGCAGATCAATGTGCCATTCCTTGGCACTTAGTATCTCTTGTATGTGGTCCATTAGGTGAGTATTCAGCCGTCCATTTTATGGTTCCGCACACCCGCAGAACCGTGCCGGCGACAGTTCACGATACTGCGCTGTGCACCCACTCGGCCTGCTACACAGCCGCTACACCGTCCATATTCTAATTGGAGGAGTTACTTTGAACTGAGACACAAGAAATCTGCAGCAAAAAAAAACTTCTGGAGGAACTCAGCGAGAAGAGAGTCGTCTGTGGGGGGTAATGAATTATCAATGTTTTGGGTTCAGACCCTGGATCAAGACTGAGAGTGGAAAGAGAAGACAGCTAGGTTGTCCTGCTGCATGGTTTCGATCTGAAACATTGACATTTCCTTCACCCACCCTCACATCCTCACTGTGTTCCTTCAGCAGTTTACTATCTTGAATTGATTTTTTTTAAATGAAAAGCCAACCACTGAATTACCTACATTCACAAATCCTGTGATTCTTTATTTTCTGCGCTGACTTACCTTCCTATTCAATACAATTGAGTAAACAAAATGAAACAAAACGCAAGTGCTGTAGAATAAAATTTTAAAAATACTGGAAAATAGGTGACGCCTCTGACAAAGGGCAGTGGCTGAAATAACAAACCACTTTTCATTAACAGTACACAAAAGTGCTGGGGAAACCCTGCAGGTATTTTCTCAGGTACTGCATATTTCCAGCTTTTTTGGTTTGTGCTTCAGTCCAATTTTTCCATCACCTTAATATATCATGCAAAAATAACAAAGGACAACAAAGATTTTGCCGAATTTTTGGTGTATCCTGTGGATTTTGGGCTGTTGATCACAAAAAAATCACCTGAAGATTTTCTTATCATGTACCGTTTTTTTAGATACAACCAATTTTTGTGATTTGCTGTCATATTTTAAGTCCACTTCAAGCACGCAAAACCATGAAATGCAACATGTCATTGAAAATACATTTTCTGCATTTGTGCTTGGACGTCTTCCCTGCTGATCTTGGTGCAGTCAGTGATGAACAGGCTGAAAGGTTTCACCAGGACATTGTGACCATGGAAAAACAGTATCAGGGCAACGCGAATCCACCAATGCTGGCTGACTATCATTGAACACTGACACAAGATGCTGAGTACAACGAAAATCAGCGGCCAAACATTTTTAGGTCAGTTGAACTAACTCAATGTGTCAGCATCATTAAACATGCTAAATTCAACAAAAGTTCCTACATGATGCAGCAAATCTGAAATTATCTTTGTGTTCAGCTTGAAGATGTCATCATCCCCAATTTTTTTTCAGCCTTTTGAAAAAAAAAAATTGTTGTCTTGTGTAATTAGACTCAACCATTTAGATAATACTTTGGTTTTAAACCTGAAACATCAGTTCTGTATCTTTGCCTTTGCTACATAAAGGACACGTCTGACCTGCTGAGCTTCTCCAGCATTTTATGTTTTTATCATTTAAATAGTGATGGCAGTTAGGATGATAATCAGGTGTCCATTAAATACGAGCTTGAAAGCTGTGCTGAATGTAAAACATTATTTTCCATTGTTTCTTCCGAAGTTGTGAGATCCAACTTTCAACTGGTTTTCTCTTATTGGAGAGTGAACGCAAACGTTATGTTGGAATTGACAACCATCTTATTATTGAATTGCTAGAATGATTAGTTTGAGGTTAACATTTTCAATTTACTTCAGTGTACATTAAGAGTGACATTCTGGACCAGGAGTCACATGATGTGGCTGGTCAGGTGGAATCAGCCCTCTCCAGAGAAAAAAAAAAGTGTGAAAAAACAGAGCTGAATAAACATAAAATACAGAAAGAGAAAGATAAAGTTAAAGAGAAGAGACAGAAGACGGCTCCCAAAAGAGAAAAAGTAAGAATAACAGTGAAAAGGGAAGAAGGAAAATCTCTGGAGAAGAAAGAAGAAGGCCTTACCTGCACGTCAGAGCAGAGAGCCACCGTGGAGAGGAGTGGCCGATCTCCGGTGTTGGTAGTCCCCAGAGGGGCGGTGTCCTCCCGACCGGCGGACTTCAAAAATGGCTCTCAGAGCCAAGAAGAGGTGCGCATGCACAGTGCGAAAGTAAAAGAAAAGGTTAACGTCGACGGGAGGGGGACTCAGCTGAGGAGCAGCCAGCTGCGGAGCAGCCAGCTGAGAGATGCCCAGTATCGGGGTGTTTGGCTGGCGGAAGTAAACAAGAAGGAAGAAAAGAAGAGTGGTGAGAAAGAGAATGAAGGGCTGGAAGAGGATGAGCGGCAACGGGGCAACTGACAGGGGGATGACCTGCGGCAGGAGGCCCAGCAGTGGGTTGACCTGCAGCGGGAGGCCCAACAATGGGTCGACCTGCAGCAGGAGGCCCAACCACAGGAGACACAGCAGCTGGAGGCCAAGCAAGGATACAGAAGCAGCTCACCAGAGAAGGATGAAAATAGAGCAGAAGATGACACAGACATAGATACAGACACAGAAGAAGAAGAGGAAGAAGAAGACCAAGAATTTCAAAGGAAAAAGGAAGGTAAAATAGAAGGACAACGTTTAGATAAAAGCCTTTTTCGAAGAACAAATGAGGTCATTAAAAGAATGGCTATCATTAGAATTTAGTTCAATCAAAAGAAAAATGAAAAGAGCTGAAGACAGAATGCAAAACTTTCATGACTGAAATAGGGAAAAGAGTAGAAAATGTGGAGGAACGAGAAGCTGCTGTAGAAATAGAGATAAATGATTTAAGAGGGAAGTTGGAAGAGAGCGAAAAAAAATTAAGGACACAAGTTTTATTGTCACAAAAAATTGACATATTGGAAAACTACAGTAGGCGAAACAACATAAAAATAGTGGGCCTAAAAGATGGCAAAGAAGGGTCAGATATAAAGGAATTTATAGAAGGATGGATCCCGAAGATGTTGGGAATGACAGATTCACATGAAGAAATAGAAATCGAAAGGGCACATAGAACACTAGTACCAAAAACATCACCACATCAAAAACCGAGATCCATATTGGTAAAACTTCTAAGAAATACGACAAGAGAGAACATACTGGAGCAGGCAAGAAAGGTTAGAGAAGACAATAAGCCGTTGGAATATAAGGAACAAAAAATATTTTTTTACCCGGACATAAACTTCGAACATGGCAAAATCAATCTTATGGAAGAAAGGGTATAATTTTATATTAAGACATCCAGCAGTACTCAAAGTATTCATTCCTGGAGAATGGAATAGACTGTTCTTGGATCCAAAGAAAGCCCAAGAATTTGATGAACATTTGCAGGACAGAAGAGAGGAAGAGGAGTGACAAGAAGGATGACCGGCAAGAAAATATACAAAAATATGTAAAAATATAAAGTAATGTATATATAAAGATTTAAAGATGGATAAGAGAAGGGGAAGAAGGAAAAAAAAAGAGAGAGCTTTGCTATAAGTATAGGAAAATAGTGTTCTCTGGGGGCGGGGCTGGAGGTGGGAGAATAATGGTCACTGCGAAATCATTTGACGCTTGCGAGTAAGTTCGCAAACTGAATAGAAAGGGGAGTTGTGGTTGCCGTCAAGGGACAAGGGGCAATCCAAGGAAGGGAGGTTCATTTGGGGTTAAAGGGTTATTGCTTGTATTTCATGTCTTCAGCGTGTTGTCATATATTGAGATTAAAAAGGAAAACTTAAAAAACAGTAATGGAAAAAAAGGGATGGAGGTGGTGAAGAGGCGGAAAAGAAATGAAAATAAAGATATAAGATGGCCACGTTGAACTATATGACTATAAACATTAATGGAATATATAACCAAGTTTAAGTGTATCCCATTGGAAAAAAAAATCACATATAATTTAAAAGACAAAGTTACAATGTTTAAAACAACTTGGGAACCATATATGGAACTTAACAGAAAGAGCAGGCCCAGGACCACCACCACCTAAAATTATAAGAAAATAAACACGATCAGATTTAATGTGTATAAGTAGATGATATGTCTTTTTTGTTTGTTTTCCTTTTGTATAAAGATATTGTTTTATTGTATTTTATGTTCAATATTTACTGTTTTTGGAGAGGGAGGGAAGGGGGAAGGGAGGGATGGGGAAATAAAGAGAAAATGTCTCTGTGAATATTTAAAGAGATGCATCTGTAAATGTATTGGTTGATATGGTTCATAGTGCGATAAATAAAGAATTACAAAAAAAAGAATGAATTCATGTTTTTTTCTCAACTTTATTTATTCGTTTAACAAGGTTATCACATACAGTAAAAAAAGTACATATTGTGAACAATAAATTAAAAAAAAAATATATATAAAAAAGAAAAGAGAGAAAAAAAAGAAAAACCCACATCCCTCTCCCTCTCTGCCAGCTCTCTTTAGGAGAGCCAAAAAGAAAAAAAACTAAAATATAAACTAAAATATATTTACTAAAATCCAATCAAAGTAAATTTAAATGTAAATATTCTGAATATAAAGACCAGTTATTAAGAAAAAAAGAATAATTATCATGTAAAACATATGTGATTTTTTCCATTACCAAACAAGTTTTCATCTCATTATGCCATCTATTAATATCAAACACATTAGCATTTTTCCATGTACTTGCTATACATTTTTTTGCTACAGATAAAGCTAAATATGTAAAAGCAATCTGAAATTTATCTAATCCCAAATCTTTCAAAGGCTTCAACTCACCCAACAAAAATATTGCCAGGTCTAAAAGTATTTTAATCTTATACAAATGTTCCAAAAACAATTGAATTGCTTTCCAAAAAGATTGTATATGTACACATAACCAAACACCATGAAAAAAAAGTTCCAACCCAAATTACCACATCTAAAACAAGAGTCTGATTCAGTAAAACCATATTTTTCTAACTTTTCAGGTGTTAAATACAGTTGATATAAAAAATTGTAATTAACCATTGCATAAAAAAACATTTGTCAATCTAATAACACTATTATGACAAATATCTAACCAGTCATCCTCAGAAAAAATAAAATTAATACTCTTTTCCCATTTAATCTTAGATCTATCCCATCCCTTTTTTTCCATATCCTCCTGTAATATTTGGTACATCAATGAAATATATCCCTTCTTTGGTACAATCACAAGAAAAGATTCAAATTTAGTCAATTTAGGTAAAATCATATCTCTACCAAATATTTGTTTTACTAAAGATAGAAGTTGATAATAAACGAATAAAGAATTCTCATTAATACCAAAATCTTCCCTCATTTGATTAAAAGATAAAAATGTACCTTCTTTAAAACTATCCCCCAAATTTTTTTATACCTTTAGATTTCCAATGTAATAAACATTGATTATGCATTGAAAAAGGAAAAAGTTGATTATTATATAACAGTGCTAAAGTCAATAATTTACCCTTAGAACCTATCGTTCTATTTTTCCTCATCCATAACTTCATTAAATGCTTTACTATAGGCATTGTTGTAATAAATTTAAATTCCACCGAAACAAAAATTGATGTATTTCAAATTCAAAATATTCGCCATTTCAATTTTAGCCCAACTAGGGGGCCGTTCCAAATCCATTAAAGAACTAATAAATTTAAATTGATCTGCCTCATAATAATTTTGAAAATTAGGTAAACGTAATCCTCCCAATGCATATTTCCAAGTTAATTTATTCAAAGCTACTCTTGGAAATTTACCCTTCCATAAAAATTCCCTAACCATTTTATTTAAATCTCGGAAAAAATGCTTATTAAGTAAACACGGAATTGACTGAAACAAATATTGTATACGTGGAAAGATATTCATTTTAATTGTATTTATTTTTTCAATTAAATTTTTAGGACGATCCTTCCACTTAATCAAATCAGCTTTGATATTTTTCATTAACAGTATATAATTTAATTTATATAAAGATTGATAATCAACATCCACATTTATACCCAAATATTTAATTCGATCAGTCCACTTCAAATTAATAATATTCTTATAAACTGAATAATCCCCTTCACTTATCGGTAAAATTTCATTTTTTTCCCAATTAACTTTATATCCAGATAAAGATCCATATTGTGTTAAACACTCCTTCAAGTGTAAAAGTGACTGAGGTTAAATATACCAATACATCGTCAGCAAATAAATTAATTTTATACTCCTCATCTAAAACTCTCATACCTTGTATCTGTGTATTTTGTCGTAGCAGCTGTGTTAAAGGTTCAATTACTAATGCAAACAAAGCTGGAAACAAAGGACAACCTTGTTGAGTTGAACGGGTTAATTTAAAAGATTCCGAGATCTGACCATTTGTCAATACCCTGGCTATTGGTTTATTGTATAAAGCTTTAATCCAACCAATAAAAGAAGGTCCAAACTTAAATTTCTCTAAAACTTTAAATAAAAAATTCCACTCAACTCTATCAAAGGCCTTTTCTGCATTAAGAGATATCACCATCGGATGGTCAGGGCACTGTCGATATTTATTAATCAAACTAATCACTCGAAGAATATTATCTGAAGCATACCTATTCTTTATGAAACCTGTTTAATCAACATGTATCAACTTAGGTAAAAATTTAGCCAATCGATTTGCTAATACTTTAGCTATTATTTTATAGTCTACATTTACCAAAGAAATTGGTCTATATGAAGAAACCTTCAACGGATCTCTATCCTTCTTAGGAATTACAGTAATTAAAGCATGATTCACGTAAATCATAATGTTCATTAATCTGTCGTATCACATCTCCAAACACTGTAGATAAATCATCATAAAATACCTTATAAAATTCAACCGAAAACCCGTCATCACCAGGTGATTTTCCATTCGGTATTTCCAAAATAGCCAATTTAATTTCTAAATCAGTAAAAGGAGCCACCAGCTCCAATATGTCTTCTTCTAATACCGGTAATTTCAACATTGCTAAAAAGGAATCAATCGATCCACTTTCCTGTTTTTCCTCAGAAGTATATAGTTTCTTACAAAATGAGTAAAACTCTTCATTAATCTCATGAGGTTTACAAGTAACAGTCGAATTTCGTCTGACTGCATTAATAACCCTTGATACCTGTTCTTTCTCTAACTGCCATGCAAGTACCTTATGCGCTTTCTCACCCCATTCATAATACCGTTGTTACGACCTCTTAATCAAGCATTCAAATTGATAAGATTGCAACGTATTGTTTTTCAGTTTCAATCTTGACAACTCTATTTTCTGATTTTCTGTCACATCTCTCTGAAATTCCTTTTCTAATTCATCAATCTGTTTCTCTAATTCAAGACTCTCAGTCAAATAATTCTTTTTAACCTTAGAGGTATAACTAATTATTTGACCTCTCAAGTAAACTTTAATAGTATCCCACAATAAATTTACTCTGAACAGAATTAACATTCTCTTCCAAGATAAAATTGATTTGTTTTTATAAAAATTCAATAAATTCCGCTTTTTTTTAACATCGTATTGAATCTCCAACGAGAAGCTGCACAAATTTTTTCAGAACTTTCATAAGTAAAATACAACAAAGAATGATCTGAAATTACCCAACTTTTATATTCTGCTTGCAGTATTTTCCCCTTTAAATGTGCCGATACAAAAAAAATCAATTCTAGAAAAGGATTCATGTCTAAATAAATAAAGAGAAATCCTTCTCTGTTGGGATGAGACGCTGCCAAATGTCCACTAAATTAAGATCTTTCATCAAAGCTCGAATTTGAATTGCCATTTTGGATTTTTTTAACATTTTTTGGAAATTTATCTAATAAAAGTTCCAACACACAGTTGAAATCTCCTCCAACCAAAACATTTTAATTAGCTTGTCCCAGAAGCAAAAATGCATCAGAAATAAATGCTTCATCATTCACATTCGGTGCATAAATGTTAAGTAAAGTCCAAAGTTCATTAAAAATCTTACAATTCAATTTAAGAATACGTCCTGCATTCATTTCCATTGATTGTAATTTAAAAGATAATTTTTTTATGTATTAAAATTGCTACTCCCTTAGCTTTAGAGTTAAATGAAGAAAAAAAAATATGTCCAACGCAGTCCCTCTTCAGTTTCATACTTTCTTTTTCATTCAATTACTTCATATTTTTGACGGGCCCCCTCTGAATTACAGCTTTGGGTAAACCACAATTTATGTTTTACATTATTTTTGTTCAAGGATGTATTCAAAATATCAAATAACTTCAATCAAAATTGTGCCCATAACAAAATTTCCCAACAGATCAATAGTCATTGCAGCTCTCCTTTCAAAAAAAAATTGTCTATGATTGGTTTCCTCATCAAAAATATTAGTCATATGATGCTTTATATGGGCACCCCAATTTCCTGTCATTTGGCAGATGGAGATCAAGAATCATTCTCATCTCATGTCTCATTAGGATGTAGGTTCAAAGGAGTAACACAGGTAGGACTTTCTGGTCAGCATTATATATTTGCATGAAGAAAGGAAACTACAAAAAGGCTTGGAATTCTACTTTTTTGAAGAGGCTTTGTAAGTTGATAGAATCTAGGGTGGCCACTACAGCAATAAACTGTGATGCTTCAAAATATTGCACCTTTGCATCTCTCTCTCTCTCTCTCTCTCTCTCTCTATATATATATATATATATATATGATATACTTTTCCATTTATTTTACGTTCGTTGGCAATGATGAATTCAAGAGAATAAAAGTAACTTGTTGACATAAACCAATTTATATTTTAGACATCAACATCCTCATGCCATGCTTCCAGCAGTAGTGGGATTTAATTAAGCTTTAATTAAGCTACGTTTTGTGTTTAAAGCAAGTTACTTCGTCTTACCTCCTCAGGCAGTGTGATAACCAGCTCATGTTCTGTTTGCCCGATCAAGGTCTGCAAGAAATATTCACTGCATGCGGCTAGGACAGCACGGTGGGCACGGAATTCCTTCCTCTCTACTAGTACGGTTACATCACAGAGGATATCCTGCTTACGCTGGTCATTGAGACACAGGAGGATATTTGTACAATGCACTGTCGACTCATACACATACATGGGTGATTCAGGCTTCTCATCCACAGACATTCCGTTCAAATCCTAAAAAAAAAGAAAATGAGATTCATGTCGGATTAAGTTTACACTGCAATGTAATAAAACTAATTTAAATGTTAATTAGCCTCTGGGGGATATCGTTTGGGCTTCTTTGTTCTATTTTGAGTTTTAGAGAGTGTCAAATAGACACTTGGCTCAACATGTTCAACCAATGACACCAATGGCATTTTTCTCTCCTGTAACCCCCATGAACTTCCCAGTACAACCCCAATTCTCCTGCCACCCATCTATTCTGGGAGATATTGACAGAATCCAAATAACCTATCAACTAAAAACTCTGTGCAACTTTGGAGGAAACCAGGAGACGCAGATAAAACCCATTTCTGGACCTGCTATGAAGCCAAGTTTACCACTGTGCCACTTTGCCCCACAAGTGTAATACACAAAGGTAATGCAGAGACTCAGCAGGACCAGCAGCATCCATAGGAAGGAAAGGCTGGTCGACATGTTGGGCTTGGGACTTTGGTCAGGAAGAAGAAAAAACAGGTAGGTATCTGAATAAAAAGATAGGGGAAGGCTGGAAGAGGAAAGGAGGGAGGAAGGGGAAGGGGAGGAGCACAGGCTAACAAGTAAGAGGTCATAGGAGGGAAGGTAGTAGAGAAATAAAGCTGAGAAGTGACAGAGAGAGAGGATAGCTTTCTGACTGGAGAGAGAAGGGAAGGGGGTGATGTGCTGGAGAAAAGAAGTCATAGGGAGAGATGGAGAAGAGGCTAACATAAATTAGAGAAATCGATGTTGATGTTGTCTGGTTGGAGAGTGCACAGACAAAATATAAGGAATATAACCATTTTCAGGGAGCCTTGATTTGGCAATGCATGAAGCTAAGGACAAATATGTTGGTGTGGGAATAGAGTATGGAATAGAAATAGCCAGCCATTGGGTGGTCCTTGTTGCAGCAGACAGAGAGAAGGTGTTAATGAAGTAATCTTCCAGACCGCGTCCAGTCTTGCCGATGTATAGGAGACCACAACGGGAGCACTGGATGCAGTAAATGACCCCTGCAGATTCACATGACATTTTGATTCACTTGGAAGAACTATTTGGTGAGGGGGAAGTGTACCTGCAGTCGATGGGATAGGTACCAAGGAGGAAGAGATGAGTGGATAAGGGAGTCTGGGAGGGAGAGGTCCATGTGGAATGTGGAGATGGGAGGGGTTGAGAAGATGTTTCTGGTGGTGGGTTCACATTGTAGGTGGTGGAAAATGTAGAGGATCATATGTTGGATGTGGGGGAAGGTGAGGACAAGGGCAATCCTATTGTTGCATTTCAGAGTGGAAAGAGAAAGGCAAAGATGTGCATGAACTAGAAGAGATGCTGGTACCTTCCCTTGTGACAGCAATAAATATTACACTTGCTACACCCTTGATTTCACATTAAACTCAATTCCCAAACTCCACTTGATTTCCATCATCCTTGAATGCTTTGTCCCCATTACCAATTTCTGAGTAACTTCATGTTGAATCTTTCCTATAATCTATCTATGTGGCTCTAACAATGAAACAAGCCTTCTTCACACCTGCAAATTACATCCTCAGGCTACAATCGGTATGCTATCCAAAGATCTGTCCCTGGCCTCCTCTTTTCACTGAGAGCCTTGACAAAACTCCCATCACAATTGTATATGTTTACTAACAAATTGTCCATTTGCTCTCTTAAATCCTCTCAGTTTTATACCTAAATGAGCAGATTCCCCTTCAGGCAGGGACATTTAAATTTCACTTTTCTAACTAAAAAAAAATTATTGTTCCTCTTATCACTGCTTATTTTGGTTATTTTTTGTTCTTTACTCTGGAGGCATAATTATATTTTGCAGATTCTATATTTTGCAAATTGCAATTACTGTTGTACATATCAAAAATATGTCTACTGACATATTTTGCTCCTTCTAAGTCTGGCTCTTTTCAGGGTGATCATTTATTTTAAACATCTTGCTGTTTTCTAAAATGTATTATCAAACTCAGCCCAAAACCTTAGATACTTCCTCTTCATCTGGCAAAGGGTTGATTTAGAAAGTAGCTTCACTCATAAAACCTATTCCATAAAAGATGCGATACCCAGGTGGTCAAATATAATATCTGAATTTTCACTGAAGTTAATAACTATCCAGTCTTTTGATTTCAAGGAGAAGGATGTGTTCGACCAAGTAGTGCTCCAACTTGTCCACTCAACAATAAAAAATTTCAACATTTTTCCAATCACAAGCAATTTAGTTTATTTGCTTGTTAATTGCATCATGTTTACACTGGAGTGAAAGAGGATGAGGAATGAGCTTATTGGGATTTATAAAATTATGAGTGTGTTACCAAGATCAAATCAGCAACCACAAAGAAGGCATATCACACAGGGGTAAAGATGAACAATTACTTTATTATCAAAAATTCACCTTCAAACTTTAATTCAAAATCCTCGCTTTTATAACAATGCCCACTGGTTACTATGCAAATTTCTATAACAGTGTAAAACTAATAAATTTTCCAGCCTAAATATAACATATGTAATTAAAGTCTAAATTATACTTCCAGCCTGCCCACAGAAAAACTTAGACACAAAACACATAAGACTCACAAAACTTCGATCTCAAAGATGATAAACAAAATTCAGTTTGTTTGGTAGACTGAAGCCAAAAGGTCTCTGCGAGAGAGAGAGAGAGAGAGAGAGAAAGAGAGCACAAAATTCGAAGTTGTCTTGTGTTGCTTGCAGAGAGAGGAGCCACTGGCTTGGTCCGGATCCTTCTGGCTACCTTCAGAATGTTCATCCTTTTTGAAATCCCAACATTCTAAACTGTCCTCCAGACCATGACTCATGCTCTGAGCCTTCTTCCACTCCACAGGTGGTTTATCATCCAAGTCCAGAAATTTTTAGATAATTTTTCTGCACATGCTCAGTCCATCTCCTACTCTCTCAGCAGTCCTCCTTCACCTTGGCTCTCTAAGGCAAACAGTTTCTTTTTAACATAAAACCACACAACACATAGGCCAATAAACAACACAATAACAAGTGGCATACAGTAGATAAGGTAGACGATCAGTCTTTTTCCTAGAGTAGAAGAGTCTAAACCAGTGGTTCTCAACCTTTTTCTTTCTACTGACATACCAGTTTAAGTATTCCCTGTGCCATTGATGCTCTGTGATTAGTGAGGAACTGCTTAAGGTACTATGTGAGTGGGAAGGGGAGGTTGAGAATCACTGTTCTAGACCCAATTGTTCATGAAATATTTTGCTTGAGAAAAATTGTCATTGGCCCATTTCCTTTGGAGTTATAAAACTGTGCACATAACAAGTCAATTAGGTACAATTAAAACAGTGGTTTACAAACTTTTTCATTCCACTCACATATCACCTTAAGCAATCCCTTACTAATCACAGAGCACCAATGGCACAGGGAATAATTAAAGTGGTATGTGAGTAGAAAGAAAAAGGTTGAGAACTATTGGTCTTAAAATAGTCTGCACATGATTAAGGTGAGAGGAGAAAGATCTAAAGGGCATCTTTTTCTCAGAGAGAATAGCAGATATATAGAATAAGGAAGCAGTAGATGTGGGTAGAATTAGAATGCTTAAAAGCCACTTGGGCAGATTCATGAACAGGAAAAACTGGGTGGAATATGAGCCAAATGGGATTGGCTCAGGAGGGTACCTTGTCAACATGGATGAGATGGGCCAAATGGCTTGTCTCAATGCTGTATAATTCGAGGACTTTAGTCTGAATGGAATTTATAAGAATGTGGGAAGAATTGTGATGGGGAAAGTCAATGGGACAAGAGGATTGCTCTGTGAGCTGATATGGAGTCGTTGACTGAAATAGGCTCCTATGTTGTACGGAAATATGGAAAAGATGCCATTGTTGGGGATAGAAGAGCTCATAAAAGTTGACTATAGCTGTCAATCCATTCCATGTAAAAATGTAAATATCAATTTAAAATTTTGCTAAAGAATGATGAGACATTATGAATGGAGAAAAATTATCTCCAACAATCACCACAAATCACGCTGACAAGAGAATTAAGGAAGGAGCTCAGGTATCACGATTAATCAAATAGAGGTATAAAGCAGTGTAGTGCCCTAATTGTTGGCAGACTCAGAGTCAGTAAAAGCAGTCTAGGTTATGCAAAGTGTATGGTAATGACATGAACAAGCCTGCATAAAATGATTGGCATTGAGGCTGCAAAACTTAGAATTTTAAAGTGGATTAAGAAATGTAGTGACTGATTATTGGCAGTGACATGTAATCACTTTTATTTTAGAGGTCAAATGTTTCTGTGTCAGTGTTTCTGAACCAGATGATTATGCTTTCAAGTCACAGTGCAGAGACATAGGCATGCAATCTAGCTGACTGTCCTGAACAAGCTACAAAGCAGTGGACATTATATAACATAGAACAGTACAGCACAGTATTGGCTCTTCGACCCATGATGCTATTATGGTGACCGACATAAAACTATACCACATACATCTAATCCTCACAGCCCAGAACCCTCCATTTTACTTACATTTATGTGCTAATAAAAGAAAGCCTTTTAAATGCCTCTATTGTATCAGCCTCCTGATACCTTACGAATATCACCTTACAAAGCCGTCCTGTCCAGAGAAGAAACAAGCCTTCCGTCGCGCATGCAGCCATCTTCAGCGCAAACTCCGGGAGATCCAAAATGAGTGGTGGACTAGCCTCGCCAAACGAACACAGCTCAGCGCGGACATTGGCGACTTCAGGGGTTTCTACGAGGCTCTAAAGGCTGTGTACGGCCCCTCACCCCAAGTCCAAAGCCCGCTGCGCAGCTCAGACGGCAAAGTCCTCCTCAGCGACAAGATCTCCATCCTCAACCGATGGTCAGAACACTTCCAATCTCTTTTCAGTGCCAACCGCTCAGCCCAAGATTCCACCCTGCTCCAGCTCCCTCAACAGCCCCTAAGGCTAGAGCTGGATGAGGTTCCCACCCTGGATGAGACATATAAGGCAATCGAACAACTGAAAAGTGGCAAAGCAGCAGGTATGGATGGAATCCCCCCAGAAGTCTGGAAGGCTGGCGGCAAAACTCTGCATGCCAAACTGCATGAGTTTTTCAAGCTTTGTTGGGACCAAGGTAAACTGCCTCAGGATATTCGTGATGCCACCATCATCACCCTGTACAAAAACAAAGGCGAGAAATCAGACTGCTCAAACTACAGGGGAATCACGTTGCTCTCCATTGCAGGCAAAATCTTCGCTAGGATTCTACTAAATAGAATAATACCTAGTGTCGCCGAGAATATTCTCCCAGAATCACAGTGCGGCTTTCGCGCAAACAGAGGAACCACTGACATGGTCTTTGCCCTCAGACAGCTCCAAGAAAAGTGCAGAGAACAAAACAAAGGACTCTACATCACCTTTGTTGACCTCACCAAAGCCTTCGACACCGTGAGCAGGAAAGGGCTTTGGCAAATACTAGAGCGCATCGGATGTCCCCCAAAGTTCCTCAACATGATTATCCAACTGCACGAAAACCAACAAGGTCGGGTCAGATACAGCAATGAGCTCTCTGAACCCTTCTCCATTAACAATGGCGTGAAGCAAGGCTGTGTTCTCGCACCAACCCTCTTTTCAATCTTCTTCAGCATGATGCTGAACCAAGCCATGAAAGACCCCAACAATGAAGACGCTGTTTACATCCGGTACCGCACGGATGGCAGTCTCTTCAATCTGAGGCGCCTGCAAGCTCACACCAAGACACAAGAGAAACTTGTCCATGAACTACTCTTTGCAGATGATGCCGCTTTAGTTGCCCATTCAGAGCCAGCTCTTCAGCGCTTGACGTCCTGCTTTGCAGAAACTGCCAAAATGTTTGGCCTGGAAGTCAGCCTGAAGAAAACTGAGGTCCTCCATCAGCCAGCTCCCCACCATGACTACCAGCCCCCCCACATCTCCATCGGGCACACAAAACTCAAAACGGTCAACCAGTTTACCTATCTCGGCTGCACCATTTCATCAGATGCAAGGATCGACAATGAGATAGACAACAGACTCGCCAAGGCAAATAGCGCCTTTGGAAGACTACACAAAAGAGTCTGGAAAAACAACCAACTGAAAAACCTCACAAAGATAAGCGTATACAGAGCCGTTGTCATACCCACACTCCTGTTCGGCTCCGAATCATGGGTCCTCTACCGGCACCACCTACGGCTCCTAGAACGCTTCCACCAGCGTTGTCTCCGCTCCATCCTCAACATCCATTGGAGCGCTTACATCCCTAACGTCGAAGTACTCGAGATGGCAGAGGTCGACAGCATCGAGTCCACGCTGCTGAAGATCCAGCTGCGCTGGATGGGTCACGTCTCCAGAATGGAGGACCATCGCCTTCCCAAGATCGTGTTATATGGCGAGCTCTCCACTGGCCACCGTGACAGAGGTGCACCAAAGAAAAGGTACAAGGACTGCCTAAAGAAATCTCTTGGTGCCTGCCACATTGACCACCGCCAGTGGGCTGATATCGCCTCAAACCGTGCATCTTGGCGCCTCACAGTTTGGCGGGCAGCAACCTCCTTTGAAGAAGACCGCAGAGCCCACCTCACTGACAAAAGGCAAAGGAGGAAAAACCCAACACCCAACCCCAACCAACCAATTTTCCCTTGCAACCGCTGCAATCGTGTCTGCCTGTCCCGCATCGGACTTGTCAGCCACAAACGAGCCTGCAGCTGACGTGGACTTTTTACCCCTTCCATAAATCTTCGTCCGCGAAGCCAAGCCAAAGAAGATTGTATCAGCCTCCACCACCAGCCTCAACAATGCATTCCAGCTACCAACCACTCTCTGTCTAAAAACTTAACTCCGATGTCTCCCCTAAACTTTATTCCACTTACTTTAAACTGATGTCCTCTTGTATTGGCCATTACCACCTTAGGATAAAGGTGTGGCGTTCAACCATGTCGATGCCTGTCATTAATTTTACACACTCTCATTGTCTCTCATCCTCTGTGATTCCAAAGAGAAAAGCCCTAGATCCCTCAACATTGCTTCATAAGATGTTCTCCAATTCAGGGAGCATCCTGATAATCTACTCTGCACTCTCTGTAAAGCTTTCTTATTCATCCTATAAAATGCCGACAAGAACTGAATGCAAAAGTGAGGTGTAATCAGTGTATTTTGTAGAGCTGAAAAATTGCCTCACAGCTCTTGAACTCAATCCCCTAACCAATTCAGGTCACCACATCACACATCCTCTTTTTACTCTACTAACTTGTGCGACAACTTTGGGGGAATCTGTGAACTTGGACCCCATGATCTCTTGTTCCTCCACACTGCTTAGAATCCTACCATTAACTATGCACTCTGCCTTCAAGTTTGATCTTCACATTTCTCTAGTTTGAACTCAATTGGCCTCTTCACCTCCCAACTCTGCATCCTATCTCTATCCCATTGTAACCTGTGTTTAAGGTGATCTTTCAATGAAAAGCAGAAGCATCCTCCCAGGTATCAATACTGATTCCTCAACCCCCCCATCACAGAAAAAAAATGGTGATCACCACATTGCTGCTTGTATGATTTTGTTGAACAAATGTCAGCTGTCTCATTTTCTGTATTGAAATACCTCTGAAATATTGTCACCAACAAAGGATGTAACATGTTGTAAGACAACCAGATATCATGAAAAGTATCTTTAGAGCCAGGATCGTTAAGGGAAAATTTATTGGAGACATTTGAATTCATTTTGATTTTTAATACAGAAAATCTGTAGAAACTGCTTCTGGTAACAATCTCGTTCTTTTTTTTGTTAAGCTTAGGAAACTCAAATAGCTAAGTTTGATATTGCTTCTTATCAAAATTACCTTCTTGGCAAAGTTCTACAATAAAGAAAGTTCTGTATGAATTTCACATGACAAAATCGGTATAGTGAATTACTCGTGTCTCTCTCTTTCATTACCTAGTCCAGGCATGTTCAGTTGCCTTGACTTGTCTACAAAACTGATGAATATCTGATGTGAATGAAGCTTAATAAAATGCAATCTGTTCTAACCTGAATAAATTACCAGCATTCCTGAGTATATTTCTTCCAAATCTTCTTTTCCCTTGATTTAGCCAAGGAGTTAGCCTTCACGTGCAAACTTTTGACAATCAGTTGGTAAGCAATTATTTGACAATGAAAGACCTGACATGGAAGATAAAGCCTGACCTCAACAAAATTTGAAGCATTTGTGCCTCGCTGAATTATCAGAAAATAAACAGGAATATTGGTTATGTTTCTCTTTCAAGCCAATAGCTGCATCCCAAGATGTTTTGCTCAGTCCAGTAAAGTGGAACCAAGTGGGCAATAAGCCATTTAAGATGCTCAGTTATTCATTAATCAGTGCATATTCAAGTGCCTTATAATTTCATACGAAGAGAAACATACATCTACATTTTACAAAGTAACATAACATACCTCCCGGCATTTCTAAGAGTCATTGTGGCATTTTTGTATTTCTTGCATCTTTAATACTCTGCACTGAAAAATGTTAAACTTTTCGCCAATTAATTTGAACCTTCATTGTTATATGAACCCATCTGTTACCAGAAACAGTTTCTACTGATTTTCTGTATCAAAAATCAAAATGATATCAAATGCCTCCAATTTCCCTTAACCCTCTTGGCTCTAAAGATACTAATCTCATCTTCAGGCATTTCATGACCCCAGAATATTGCAGTAAATACTCTGGACTCTTTTGAGAGTGTGTGGTCCATTATTAGGACACAGTTCAGATCAGGCCAATTAACCAGTCATTTGCAAAATCTGTTGCTTTTGTATATGCTGGATCACATACTTCCTGGGTGAGGTGGTAACTGAGCAGGTGTGGGGTAAAAGGGCAGAGTTTCGACTGCAAATCCTGGACAAAGACAAATCTCACCGACAGGACATTTTTTGCAACATCAGCCAACAAAGAATATTTATTTTTATTCATTTTACATTCATTGTCTTTTTTTTTGGTCTTGTGTATTAATGATACTGAAATTGTTATTAGTGTGCTTTATGTACTTGGGAAGCTACAGCAAACAAGACTTTCATTCCAACTGTACATTATACTTGTATATATGACAATACAGACTTGATTTATTCCTTCTCCACATTTGAATGTTATGGCATGCTTTGGCTAGGATCAGTTTCCTTCACAACATCAGCCTGCTAACAATGCAAGCTTCACAGTCAGAGAGTTGCCACAGGGCAGAACAAGGCCATAGAGCTCACCAAGTTCATATTAGTTCTACACAGCAATCCAGCAGCTCCATTTCCCTTCTCTGTCCTGTAAGTTTATTTTTCTTGAGTGTTCATCCAATTTCATTTTGGGAAAGGTCATTCATGAAACTGCAGAATAAACTTCAAAGTTTGTGGTTGTTTCATAGAGAGGTAAAATTTAGAAGTAACATGTGTTTATTGGATATTTCTTTGGAAGCAGGGAGAAAACTGAAACTACATGCTTAAATTACCTTTAATACTGGACAAATGGCAAGTGTGGGAGTGGTTGTGCGGGGTGATCCTGAACGTGGTAGATATTGACCAATCGTCCACTCTGGTAAAAGCCCGATACTGTGGAATTGTCAATTTTTCTAACATCACAATAATTTTGAAATCCTGGATAGTCTCTGCTTCCAATATTCTTGTAGGAAACAGGCTCTGGTTCACTACAGCTCATTGGATAAAAATACTTCTCCTCACATTCTCTCTGCCTCGCTCAAAAAGCTCTAGGATGGACAAAAGAGTGGAGTGGTTGCATGGGACAGGAAAAGGTCTGATGGGGAATCTTGGGATGTCGAGATAAAGCACCTTTGCTCCTCCTATGTGTTACATTGGTCTGAATTGATTTTTATGTTGTGTTTTTTTTCCAAGCCTAGGCAACTTAGCCACCCATAGTAAACTAAAACTGCAGAAACACATTGAATCAATGGCCAACTAACCTTCTGGAATGCCTTGGCTCCCAACCTTTGTGCTGTCCTAATTAATTCTGAATTCTACAAGCTGGCATTCGATTCCCCAGAATTAAATCTCTCCTCACTCACAAGCCCAGATGCTCTCAAACATTCTTCCTTAATAAAGCCAAGAATTTCCATGTCCCTTCATTTGTGTATGACCCTTCCTGGATCGTGCATTCCTTTAAAATCAACTCTTCCAGTAGCACTGATTCTCCTCATTCTATCTACCAGAATAAATCATTTTACAACTGTAAGCATTAATTTCATCTGCCTTGTGTCTAACCACTTCAGCATTTTTTCAATGTCCCCGCAAAATGAAATCCATTACAAAGAACAGAGACAAAAGGCACATATAGAAAACACCAGTGGAAGGTCAATGGCCACATACCAAGTTGATGATGACAGCAGCGTACAAATATAGGATTTCGGTCACAAGCTGGCTATTCAGTTCCACAAGCTTGGTCTACCAGAAGAGACAAACGTTCCAGGTGAGCAAAAGTGGTGGGCAGAGGGTTATGGAAATGTGGCCGTCAATACCCATATCCTCTTGTCCCACTGTCCTTAATAGTTTCACAATGTCAGCTCTGAGTGTCCCATTATAATCCCAGGATCATGACATGTTAGTTTTTTGGCCCCATGTTCCTTTGAAAGAAGTTTCATCAACACACATTCTATCCAAAAGAAGACTTCACGAGGAGATCTATTGTGTCGTTAATCAATTCTTCACTTTAATGACACCTCTTTCAAGAATGTACTATATCCAATCATTACACTGGCAGACTTCATGATCATCTGAAGAACACAGCTCGAGTGTAAAATTATAATCTATGTACCTTACCAAACATATTTGTCCAAAGTAATATTTGTCAGTTATCAGATATTTTTTGTGATTTAATTTGATTATTCAACCTGAGAAAATTGAAGTAACATGCAAAATTAAAATAGAGCCACTGCAACTTTCACTAATGTTTACATCCTTTCCATAAATGCTTGCCTGTCTGGCAATGACAATGTCCTTAAAATTTACGAAATATAAAAAAAAACATGTTTGGTCTTGCATTTGTTCCCAATGAAGTCAGCTCTTTTAAAACAGTAAATATACATTATGAAAATAAATTTCTTTCCTTTCCAAAAACTAGAATTTTATATGGACACCTCAAGCAGGAATGTTGATCTAACAAAAATGTTCTCATCATTCTAGATACAAAACACCTTTTCAATGAAGTTTACTGCGCACGTAATTCAAATTGAGATGGCGTTATTCTTCAACAGTGCAGCTGCTAACAAAGATCTCATTCAAAAACATGACAAGGATCATGGAATACGTGAACAAAAATTCAAAAAAGAATTCCACTTCTTTTAGCCAGAGTTAAGAGACCTATAAAATCACAGAACATAAATTCATCAAGTCAAAGCAACTGCCTGCTGGACCAAAGGGAAAGTTTCTGAATTCATGTCATATAATGGTCATATATAAATCATTATTTGGTTCTGGTGTTCCAGTTGTATGAAGGTTATTTCCTCAGAGTTCTGTTTACATTATTGCAATATTATTGGTCTCTGGCTGAAATACTAATTAGAAATGCTGGAGGTACCATTTTTCACTACAAATCCACATTGGGCAATGAATCCATTCAAAAGGTACTTTTGTTTTCTTTAATCAAAGTAACCCACCAGAAACCTTAAATTAGAACAAACTGAGGAAGACTACAAGGAAACTACTGTAAGATATACACCTTGATTAGTTAGCATTATTAATATAAATGTGAAATGATTAAGAACTGTACGACAAAACTGAGAGTTTAAACAAAATAAAAGCTAATGTGTGTATAAAGAAGACCATCTTAAAAAGCACATGATCTTTAAAAATCGTCCTCTGAACACAACCAACTTTAGCACACAGGTGTTTATTGGTCATGCCTCAAGGATGTCCATGGACCATGTCACTCCTCATTATGATAGTTAGGAATTGACAACAAACAACTATTTATGTTATTCCTGCTTAGCTCAGTAACTTTAGAACATAGAAATCTACAGTTTTGTGCTGACATGATAGCCTCAGGAGCACCTCAGGGCTGTGTGCTCAGCCCACTCCTGTTCACGCTACTGACCCACGACTGCATTGCCAGATCCAGCTCCAACAATGCCTACTACTGCTTGCAGATGACACAACAGTAGTTGACCTCATCAGCAACAATGATGAGTCGCACTACAGAGAAGTGGTGGAAAATCTCGTGAAATGATGCGAGAGTAACAACCTAAATCTCAATGTGGACAAGACAAAGGAGATGATCATGGACTTGAGGAGGATCTGGAACAACCACTCTCCACAATAATTCTGTAGTAGAGAGAGTGGAGAGCACCAAGTTCCTTGGAGTTCATTTAACTAGTGATCTATAGTGGAAAATCAGCATCTCCTCACTTGAATGAAGAGGGTGCACAAAGTCATTGAGGGCCCCTTCCATCCTCCAAACAGCATCTTTCAGCTGCTCTTGTCAGATTTTTAAAGCTTGCAGAGGGATCTAGGAGAATGGGCCAGTAAATGGATGGTGGAGTTTAATGCAGTGTGAGGTGTTGCATTTTGGAAGAGCAAATCAAGGATGTACACAGTAAATGGTAGGGCACTGAGGAGAGCGGAGGAGTAAAGAATCTTGGGGATACAGGTGGATTGTTCCCTGAAGGTGGCGCCACAGGCAGACAGGGTTATAAAGAAAGCTTTTTGGCATCTTGGTCTTTATAAATCAAAGTAGTGAGTAGAGGAGTTGGGATGTTACATTAAAGTTATATAAGACATTGGTGAGGCCAAATTTGGAATATTATATGTAGTTCTGGTTGCCTAACTACAGAAAGGATATCAATAAGATTGAAAGAGTGCAGAGAAGACTTACTAGGATGTTGCTGGGTCTTCAGGAGTTGAGTTACAGGGAAAGATTAAACAGCCTAGGACATTATTCCTTGGAACAAAGAAGAATAAGGGGAGATTTGATAGATGTTTACAAAATTATGAGGGGTATAGACAGAGTAAATGCGAGTATGCTCTTTCCACGGAGATTATGAGAGATAAATATGAGAGAGGGCATAGCTTTAGGGTGAAAAGGGAAAGGTTTAGGGGGAACATTAGGGGGAACTTCTTCACTCAGAGAGGGGTGGGAGTGTGGAATGAGCTGTCATCTGATGTGGTGGGTGCAGACTCGATCTTGAGTTTAAAAATTGGATAGATACATGGATGGGAAAAGTCTGGAGGGTTATTGGAATGGGAACAGGTTATTGGAACTAGCTGAACAATGGTTAGCACAGACTGAAAGGGCTGAATGGCCTGTTTTCTGTGCTGTAGATTCTATGTTCTAGGAGAAAGATACAGGAGTATCAGAGCCAGGCTGAGGAACAGCTTCTTCCAACGGGCAGTGGGAATGCTAAGCAACCAAAGGAAATGCGCACACTAAACATCTAAGACTCTCATTTTCATTAAACACTATTTATTTAATTATTTGTACAGATGAATATTCATCCTGTGTATATATTGCTTGTCTTGTATGTGTGTTTGTCTGATAGTGTGTCTATGTTTTGAACTGAGGACTGGAAAACATTGTTTTATTGGGCTGTACTTGTATCATCTAATGATAATAAACTTGACTTGATTAACCCACTCTTCCAACTACCTTGAATTTCTCAACTGCATAACCCTCCATTTTCCCCTGTTCCATGTGCCTATCTAATAGTCTCTGTAAAGATCTATTGTTCCTGGATCCACCACCATTTCTGGCAGTGCATTCTATGCACCTACCACTCTCTGTGTGAAGAACTTACCTCTTACATCCCCTGTACCTATTCTCAAGCAAAATTTTGGCTTCTGATGTTAGACATTTCAGCTCTGAGAAAAAGCCTCTGGCTATTGACACAACCAATAACTCTCATCATCTTGTACCCCTATCAGATTACCTCTGATCCTCCATCTCTCCAAGGAGAAAAGACCAGGTTCACTCAATCTTATCCTCATAAGGCATGCTCTCCAATCCAGGCAACATCCTTGTAAATCTCCTCCGCATCCTTTCTATTGCATCAACATCTTTCCTGTAATCAGATGACCAGAACTAAATATAATATTCCATGTGGGGTCTAACCATGGTCTTATATAGCTATAACATTCCACAAGGCTCTTGAATGATCTTACAGTTAATGAAGGCCTTTTATTCATTCATCTCATTCATTCACACTATACAGCTGTAGAACATGCTCACCTCTGAATGAGGTGGCTGTGACTTAGAATCCACTCCAGAGGTTGAACCACAAAATCAGGGTAATAAAGAAGAATTAAAATGTTGAAAAAAGAAGAAATATTTGAATGGAAAATGTCACAACTGTGACTGACAAGGGAAGACAAAGTCAATGTAAAAGCAAAAGAGAGGGCACAAAAGGTACTACGAGTCCCTGTTTTAGTAAAATGGGATTTTCACTATAAGGGATAGTATAGATAGGAGGGACTAAATGGTCACAGTTAACATTTCACACAAGCACAAGTCACAGCTCAGTGATAATTTGATACATTGGAAGAATTGAGGGAAGGCTTATCACAGTCCGTTCCAAATTCAATGAATTTGCAAAAACATTGTGATTTTGCAAGAGAAAACCATTCTGACTGCTGCAGAGAAAACAGCTTTTTAAAGCAGTTCTTGTGGCCAGTCATCTTTTTGGAATTCAGAGCAAAGCACACTCAGTGAATGACTGCCTTTTTGGTGGATTGACCAGTGCCAGGAGGGTCTTTTGGGAAGCAAAGTGCTTCATTTTGATTGTGACTAACAGTTGAGGCCTCATTTTAGGTGTGACTAGCAGTGAAATTAATTGGAGAGACAGGTGCCAGGGTCTTGGAAGCTTTGTGGAGGCCGCCCAGTTCGAATTTCGCCTACAAAAGGACCAGATGTGTTATGACCACGGTCGCATGGATGTACATTTCTTCAAAGGCAATGCAATAAGAATTCATGAGCCTGTAGCAGCCACAACTCCAGTCTTCTTATCAGTTCAACATTAATTCTGGGCATCAAAATTTCAAAGGCCTACACTTCAACACTGAATTTAAAAGACTGAACTTTGAAGTAACTTTCCAGATTTTGGCTTGGTTTGTTCACACACACACACACACACACACACACACACACACACACACACACACACACAAACACACACACACAAACACACACACACACACACACACACACACACACACACACACACATAGCTGGGGATAGGTTTAGTGTTAAGGATAGTTTAAAATTAGAGAGTATAGTTTAAGAGTTAGAAAAAATCAGTTTTAAAATTTAACATTATCTGCTTCATCGTCTATTGCTTCTCATTACAAGCTGTTCATAACAAGGAAGAAAAAAATTAGTGGGAAGATAGGGGACTGGAAAGTTTAAAAAAAAATGCAGAAGGGGTGGCATGGTTACTGTAGCGGTTAGCACAATGCTGTTACAGCGCCAGCGACATGGGTTTGAATCCCGCACAATCTGTAAGGAGTTTGTATATTTTCTCTACATGTCTGTGTGGGTTTCTTCTGGGTGCACCAGTTTCCTCTCATCCTCAAAATGTGCCTGTGCTTGTAGGTCAGTTGGGTGTAATGGGCAGCATGGGCTCATGGGCTGAATGGCCTATTACTGTGCTGTATGTTTGAATTAAAAGTAACTATAAAAAAACTCATAAGAAGGGAAAAGATGAAGTATGAAAGCAGGCTAGCAAATAATATCAAAGAGGATAAAATTAGCCTCTTCAAATATAGAAAGAATAAAAGAGACCTGAGAGTAGAAAAGGGCAACTAGAAAATGAAGATGGAAGTATAATAATGGGAGTCAAAGAGATGGCAGAGGAACTAAATGAGTATTTTGCATCAGTCTTCACTGAAAGACATTCGCAGTGTGCCAGATGTTAAAGGGTATCAGGGAAAGGAAGTGTGTGCAGTTAGTATTTCAAGGGAAAAGATGCTCAGAAAGCTGAGTAGTCTAAGGGTGAATGAGTCTTTTAGACCAAATGGATTGCACCCTCGGGATCTGAAAGTAGTGGTGAAAATTGTGGGGGAATTGGTAATGATCTTTCAGGAATGAAGATTCTGGTATAGTCCCGGTAGGTGGAAAATTGCAAATGTCACATCAATGTTCAAAAAGGGGGAGAGGCAGCAGAAAGGAAATTCTAGACCTGTTGGCCTGATGTCATTTTTTGGGAAAATGTTGGAGTCGATTGTTAAGGATGAGGTTATGGAGCACTTACAGGCATATGACAAGATAGGCCAAAGCCAGCATGGTAAGGTAAAATCTTACTTGACAAACCTATTGGAATTTGTTTGAAGAAGTGACAAGCAGGCTGGATAAGGGAGGTGCAGTGGATGAGGTTGTGTATTTGGATTTTCAGAAAGCCTTTTACGAAGTGCTGCATATGAAGCTACTTAACAAGATAAGAGTAAATGGATATAACAGGAAACATAGTTGCGTGGGTTGAGCACTGGCTGATTGGCAGGAAGCAGAGTCAGATTTATTGTCAAAGTACCTACATGACATCACATACAACCCTGAGGTTCCTTTTTCATACAGCTTGGCAGAATTACCACTAATTGGAATTGCAAAAAAATAAACTGTACACAGCGTAAACATGTAAACAAATGGAAGAATGGTAAACAGATAATAAATGTAAACAAACTGACTGCACAATACAGAGAGAACAAAAATAAATCAATAAAGTGCACAATTAAGAGTCCTTAAATGAGTCTCTGACTGAGTTTGTTGTTAAGAAGTTTGATGGTGGAGGGGTAGCAGCTGTTCCTGAATCCTGTGGTGCGAGTCATGTTGCATCCTGATGGCAGCAGAGAGTCAGAGCATGTGCTGGGAGGTGTAGATCCTTGATGATTGCTGCTTTCCTCTATCAGCAAGGTTGCCTGTCAATGTTCTCGATCGTTGTGGGGGAGGGGGTTTGCTTGTGATGTCCTGGGCTGTGTCCACTTCTTGGAGGGCTTTGTGCTCAAGGGTATTGATGTTTCCATATACTGTGATGTGGCTGGTTAATACCCTTTCCACCACACCTCTGTAGAAATTTGCCATGGTTTCTGATGTCATACCAAATCTCCGTAAAATTCTCAAAGTCAGAATATATGGATCACAGTTGCTAGTGGTGTTCCACAGATGTCAGTGTTGAGGTCGCTTCTTTTTATGTTGTATATTAATGATTTGGATTATGGAATTAAAGGCTTTGTGGATGAGTTTATCGATGATATGAAGGTAGCTGTAAGAGCAGGTAGTGTTGAGGAAACAGATAGGTTGTAGAGAGAATTGGATGGATTAGAAGAATGAGTAAAGAAGTGACAGATGAAATACAATATTGGAAAGTGTAGGTCATGCACTTCTGTAGAAAAAAAAAATAAAAGAGCAGTCTATTTTTGAAATAGGGAGAAAACTTAAAATACCCAGATGCAAAGGGACTTGGGAGTCTTTGCGCAGGATAACCTGAAGTTAAACTTGCAGGTTGAGTCGACGATGAAGAAGACAGATGCAAATGCTGGCACTTATTTCAAGATGAATAAAATATAAGAGCAGAGATGTGATGTTGAGGCTTTATGAGGCTTTGATGAGACCACACTTCAAGTATTGTAAGCAGTTTTGGCCTCCTCATTGAAGAAACGATGTGCTGACTTTGGAGAGGGTTCAGAGGAAATTCACAAGGATGATTCCAGGAATGAAAGGGTTATGAAGACCATTTGACAGCTCTTGCTTGATCTGTACTCATTGAAATTTAAGAGAATGAGGGGTGATCTTGTTGAAACATTTTGGATGTTGAAAGACTTGTAGATGTAGAAATGTTTCCCATGGTGAGAGAGTCTAGGACAAGAGAACATAACTTCAGGATTGAAGGGTGTCTGCTTAGAACAGAGATGCAAAAGAATTTCTTCAGCCAGAGGGTGGCAAATCTGTGGAATTTGTTACCACAGGAGGTTACAGAGACTAGGTCATTGGATGTATTGGAGATTGATATGTTCTTGATAAACACAGGCATCAAAGGTTATGGCAGTGAGGCTGTGGGAAAATGGATCAGCTTAACATTAAATGGTGGGGCAGACTCGATAGATTGTATTGCCTATTTCAGTTCCTATGTCCTGGACTTGTGGACTTCTGATCTGAAAGCTTAATGCACTACTGAGAGTGGCTTGATAAAAATTCCTGGCATTGTTTGAAAATTATCAGAGGAGTTCACCCAACTATTAATTTTACAAAATTCATCTGAAATAAAAACGCTGATCCTATAAGCACTTTTCTCTATAAAAACACAGGCACCAATGTAATCGTAAGAAGGTTATCAAGGGCCTCAATGATTATTGTCTGGTTGCTTTAACACAGGTTATTATAAAGTACTTTGAGAGGCTGGTTTTGCAGTCTCCCATCCACCTTTGATTCATGCCAGTTTGCTTATAGGGCTAATAGGTCGACTATGGATGCTATTGCCACTGTTCTTCACTTAGCATTGACCCACTTAGAACAACAGGGATGTCATATGAGGTTGTTCTGCTTTTAATACTATTATTCCCAGCAGACTGGTTAGTAAACTTGCTGATTTAGGATTTTCCAGATCAATTTATCTGTGGATTAAGGACTTTTCAACAAACCATTCATTATTCCCCTACTCTCACACTTAGCACTGGTCCCCCAAAGGGCTGTGAGATGAGCCCAATGTCTTGTCATCCCAAATCATAAAATTTGCAGATGACTTGACTGTGGTTTTGCTCAGTTCAAGGGGTAATGTGTCAGCCTATAGGACTAAGTCCATGGACTGTCTGTATGGTGCTCAGAAAACAATCTGGTATTGAATTCCTTGAGGAAAAAGCACTCGTAATGGATTTCAGGAGGAACAGGATGGCCCCAGCTCCATTGTATATTAATGGGGACTGTGTAGAAAGGGTTATGATTTTCGAGTTTCTGGGAACATATTTGGCTGAGGATCTTTCTTGGACTATTAATACCACCACTATAGTCAAGAAGGCACATCAACATCTCCATTTCCTGAGAATCCCTTTGAAAATTAATCTACTGGAGAAGTTATTGATGTCCTAATATTGCTGCTTTATTAAAGTGCGCTGACTATTGTATTGCCATGTGGTTTGCCAGCTGTACAGCAGCAGATAAGAGGGATCTTCAGAGGGTTATCAATACGGCCCAGAAGATCATTGGGTTTTCCTTGTCTCCTTTGGAGGATTTATTTCAATCTCGCTGTATCAGGTTGACAGCTAATATTTTTTTAAGGATTCTACTCACCTGGGCTATCATTGCCCTTGGGTAGGCAATATAGGTCCACTAAATCATGGACGAACAGAGTAAAGAACAGTTTCTATCCCCGAGCCATTTGAGAATTAAACTCCATCAGTTAGTGTATTTATATTTTATATTTTTTTAATCCAGCTTTTTTCCTTTCTTGGTTTTACTGCTTTACATGCTCTTGTATGTTGTATTGAGTACTGTGGTTGCGGTTTTTAATTTTGTTTCATTTTCGTACACAACGACAATGAAGTACTTATTTATTCACTTATTTCAAAATAATTTAATTGCGCTAAACAGCAAGGAAATCATAAATGTTAAAGACTAAGAGAAGACCTGATAGAAGTATGTCAAATTATGAGAATTATAAATAGGGTAGATACAGGTCTTTTTTCCAGGGTGGAAATGTGAAATACCAGAGAGAATAGTTTTAAGGTAAGCAGGAGAAATTTTAAAGAAAATTTAAAGAACTAGTTCCCCTCTCCCCCGCCACCCCACCCCACACATTCAACACATTGCCAAGAGAGATGGTGGGGGTAAATATGATGGCAATATTTAGGAGGCATTTAGACTGACACATGAACAGACATGGAATGGAAGGCTGTAGACCATGTGCAAGCAGATGGGATTAATGTAATTTGGTAATGTTCAGCTCAGACATTGAGGGTTGAAGGGTCTGTTTCTATGTTGTGCATTCTAGGTTCTGAAAGATTTACAGAATTTGGTGGGATGTCAAAAGATATGGATCATGCACAAGCAAGTAGAGTTAACTATCAGAATGACAGAGCTGGTTCAAGAAGATGAGCAATCTTTTTCTGTACTTCTATAACCCCTCAGACACACAATAATCTTATCAGACTTGTCTATTTTTCAACATGAAATTTTATCTTCAGCTTGAGAAAGTGATTATGAACATTTAAAAAAAAGAGCATAGCTTCATAAGATCTAAATCTTACTGGAGTAAAGCAAAATGAATAGGTTATGGAAAATAAAACCCAGTTTCCAAAGCCAGCTAAACAGAAGCATTGAGTGCATCATTGGTAAGTGTACAAAAAAAAGCAAAAGACATTCAGAAAAGATTCCAGATTTTGGGAGGGTAAGGTTAAACAGCTGGTGAGAATGCAAAAGAGGAGGGCCAAGCGCCATGGAAACAATCAGTAGGCAAAATGATGAAGTCTACCTTGACAGCAAACTGAAAGCAGCAGACCTGGTGGACAACAAAGGTCATTGATGAATAAGACATGGAAAAAGTACTTCACTTCAGAGTACCAAGCCTTTCACATTTTGTCTTAAATAATGCTGAAGAACAATTACATGTCAGAAAAGGAGGGTAGGAAACCTCATGTGATCATACAGTCCAGCCTTCCACAGTTAATGTGCAGTTATCCTTAAATTAAAGATATCCAACAATTCAATCTGAAATATTCTGCACAAATTTCTATTCCTTTTCCCAGTGATTCTTAAGCATATCATTAAAAAATGCACCTGAAAAGATAATAGAAGAGTTTCCTGTGCAGTATTTAGAATAAAATAAAATGAAAATTATCATACAACACTATCTACACCATTGCTACTTTTGACTGACTGAACACAGAGTGAACCTATTAATTCATTTCGAGACCTATTCTGAGCAAAGAACATGACTACAGTGATCAGATATCAAGCTAGCAGTAGCTTTTGAATGGCTTTGATATAACTGGGTGTTATGAATCTTCACTGGATCCTGCAAAATATAATGGAAATGGTTGTTTGTTGTTGCATGTTTGGGAAATGGGGTAGATTAATTTGTGTATGCTAAGAGTTCCAGTCTAAGGCTGCCAAACAATGGAACTGGGCTGGGGGATGGAACTAGCGAGTTGCTTTACTAGAGTGCCGGAATGGACATAATGGCCTCCCTTTTAGCTGTAATTTTTATGATTTCATATTTACAGTGTGAGGTCTGGTTCAATTGCAAACGATCTCATCTCAGAGTCAAAAGAAAGACACACCCAGGAGACAAGTGCATATATCCTGGCAGGTCAGGCTGCCATGTGAGTGCACTACTGAACCAGTGCTGAAACGCTGGAGATGTTACCTTTTGAATGAACAATTAAAGCAATACAAGGTTTCTTTTGGGAGAACAGAAGGGAGGTAGTATGCTCCAAATATTCAGTTCTCGACTAACATCACTAAATTGATGATTTGGACAGATTTGGCTATGCACAAACAGGCTAGCTAGCACATCTTTAGTTTAAACAATAATTACACTTCATAGGACCTTCATGTTCAGCAATAAAAAGAATGTAAAGCTGCTACATAAATATATTATTTCTTTTAATTGCTAAGTTCCAGCACATACAGGTGCCTAACCTTTTACCAGAATTGTCAGGACCAGACACCTGGCGTTGTTTGGAGTCTTCCGGATTTCGGTCCCTTTAAGCCACACATGTCAAACTCTGGCCCGCGGGCCAAATTTGGCCCGCAATATAATTATATTTGGCCCGCAAGATCATTTCAAAAATGTATTAGAGGTGGCCCGCTGGCCGCCGCGCCAGTATAGCGCATGCACAGTAATACAACAAATCCCAGAATGCATTGGCATGAGCCCGCTAATCGCCCCCACCTCCTCTGTTTACGTTGCAGGGTCTCACCATGGACTCTGGTTTTGGGGCCTGGCTAGTGTCAGGGGAAGCCAAGGCCGATTCCCAGCGCCCAGAAACGGAGGCCTCGGGCCTGACCTCTCCAGGACCGTTGCTCACTCCCCCTCCCTGCCGCAGGTCGACCCGCGACTCACGGTGACGGGGCCGCTGATCTGCCGAGATGCCGCCCTGCAGCGAGAGCCGATGCCCCCGGACTGTCGTGTCCCCCCGCCTGCCCCCCCCCACCGCAGCGCGGCCTGGCCGGTGTCAGGGGAAGCCAAGGCCGCTTCCCAGCGCCCGGAACCGGAGGCCTCGGGCCTGACCTCGCCAGGACCGTTGCCCACTCCCCCTCCCTGCCGCAGGTCGACCCACGACTCACGGTGACGGGGCCGCTGATCTGCCGAGATGCCGCCCTGCAGCGAGAGCCGATGCCCCCGCAATGTCGTGTCCCCTCGCCCGCCCCCCCCACCGCAGCGCGGCCTGGCCTGTGTCAGGGGAAGCCAAGGCCGCTTCCCAGTGCCCGGAACTGGAGTCCTCGGGCCTGACCTCGCCAGGACCGTTGCCCACTCCCCCTCCCTGCCGCAGGTCGACCCGCGACTCATGGTGACGGGGCCGCTGATCCGCCGAGATGCCGCCCTGCAGCGAGAGCCGATGCCCCCGCACTGTCGTGTCTCCCTGCCCGCCCCCCCCACTGCAGCGCGGCCTAGCCAGTGTCAGGGGAAGCCAAGGCTGCTTCCCAGCGTCCGGAACCGGAGGCCTTGGGCCTGACCTCGCCACGACCGTTGCCCACTCCCCCTCCCTGCTGCAGGCCGACCCGCGACTCACGGTGACGGGGTTGCTAATCGACCGAGATGCCGCCCTGCAGCGAGAGCCGATGCCCCCGCAATGTCGTTGTCCAACCCGATCGCCCGCAAACCCCCGCCCTCCCGCACACAGGCCTGAGTAAGTATTATGAACTTTAATCTCAGGATAAAACGATCTTCCAATAGTTTCATGTCACAGTGATAAATATATTCCTGGTTAAAAATGGTCCTGCACCTGGATACAAGCTCATTAGGCATAAAACTTGAAAAGTGTGTAAATCAAAGGATATCTGTACCAATGGAAAAAGGGCATGGCAAATAACCCTGGTAGAGTTCATGCCCATTTGATTGTTTCAGGAATCATGTTATACTCCCACATTCTCAATAGCCCTCAGATTTACCTATTCGAAAGCACACTAGCAACATTTGACAAATCCTCTATAGAGAAATATTATTTCTTGAATATTTTATTTCTCATTTGTTAATGCTTCTGGAAAGAGTTTATCCAAAACTATTATTAAACATTTATTTTAATAAGAAAAAGTTTAACATTACATATGTTGAAAGAAGAGAAAACATGCAGATGTTGTTGAAAATTTTCAATAAATATTTAGTTCGGCCCTCGACTTAGTCCAAGTTTTTAATTTTGGCCCTCCGTGAATTTGAGTTTGACACCCCTGCTTTAAGCAAATGCCTCGCTCCAATGCCATGACATCTATCACCCCCAGCCATCTGTCACCTCCTCCCTCCCAGCTGTCCATCTATCGGCACCCCCCAATCCCCAAGACCAGACTATTTTGCAGCCTCGGCCAGGCTGAGCACGGGGGTGGGGTTTGACGTGTGCCGTACAGGAGGCTTTCGATCAGTGAGTTGGTCAGGTGGAGGTCGGAGACGATGGGGTGGTCTGGAACTCGGCCAAAAAGGCGGTCAGCGTTGGCTGCTCGGAGGCAGTAGCCAAGCAGGGAAGAAGGCCATACATGAAGAAGTGCAGAGCTGCAGGAGGTGCGGACCATCGGGGCAGTGGTGCCGAGCGGCAACAGCTTTCAGGCCCTCAGGCACACCCCAGCAGCGCAGCACTGTCCGTCACCTGCTCCTATGTAACTCCTAACGTGGCAGGAGGGCTGCAGTGCTGCTAAGCCCAGAGTTTTCAGAGCACCGCACCAGATTGCGGCGACAGCTCAATGCGGGAGCAATGGCCGTCTTCGTTACCCATAATGCCCCATTCAGTTGGAACTGGTCTGCCAGCACCATTGCTTCCCCCATTGAGCCAGCCACCGCCTGTTTCTCTCCCACTGGATGCTCAGAGCCAAGAATCACCTTTCCCCTATGGGGGCGACAGGGAGTGGGAGGGGAGCTTCCCTCTGAAGATGGAGAATTTATTATGGAAAATTAACATTACTTATGTGTAATGTAATCTACCAAAAATGTGCCAGATTTTGGACTTCCGGATAAAAGGTTAGACACCTGTGCTGCAATGGTAGGTTCAAATTATTTAGTTTATTCTTATCAATTTGCTGACACATCTCTTTAAAATCTCTGAACTAATTTTCCCCTATGCTCATAGGGATATCTTATATTTTACTTTGCAATATTACTTCTGCATAATGTTACTGAAATTAATAAAAATAAAGATGAAGCCAATTGTTCAAACCTATTACTTTAAAATTTGATTTGAGCTTTAAGCCCCTTTTCCACTGGCACCTTGTCCCAGGAATTAATGGGGAATTAACCGATTAAGGGTCCAATGGAAAAGGAAAACAATCAGCATGCAGGCATCAAATCACACCAGAGATTGATGGCCTCTACCCCTACTCATATCCTCTGCATCAGCTGACGCTGGCGTGCTGACTAAACCAGTGTAAAAAGGACAACTTCCATCCATTCCATTCCATTCCATTCGAAGGTAGACTCTCCGATCCCTGGGTATGAGTTGTGTTCAGTGGAAAAGCAGTCAGTATCCTGGTTAAAGGTGGTCCAATGGAAACAGCACAAATGGCTTCCGGTCCCGGGACACTGCATGGCTAATTAACTGGGATGCCAGTGGAAGAAAGGGCCTTAAATTATCAATGATAACTCCAGAGCACTGCGGGTAAGAGAAATAAAAACTTGCCTGATGCATAAAGTGGATTTGGTTTTAATCAGGATGCAAACATCATTATTTATGATTATTTGAATATCCACTCAACGCACTCTTTCGGAAAGTATAATGTCATGTGGAAGCCTGCAGATATCTTCTACAGAGTCGTTTGTGTGGATCCTATTTGTACAGCAGAGGAATGGACCTTTGCCACCACATCCATGCTGACCTTTTTGCCCGCTTGCTTGCATGCAGATTGTATCTTTTTATGTCTTGCCAATTCAAAATGTCTGATAAATTCCTCTTAAACAATAGTAATTACATCCAATTCCACCACCTCCTCTGGCAGGGAGTTCTGGAAATTCACCAATCAGCTTGTAACTTTTCCGTAAGATTATGTTTAAAACTTCCTCTTGCCTTATTTATGCCCTCTTTTTTGATGCCATGGCAGAAAGATTTTGACTACTCACCTATATCCCAAATAAATATATATTTCTACCCTCTTCTTCCTTTACCTTGATGAAGGGATCAAGCTCGAAACATTGGTATCTTTACTACATAAGAACACTGTTTTGACCTGCTGAGTTTCTCCAGCATTTTGTGTTTTTACTTCAACCAGTGTCTGCAGACCTTTGTGTTTTACTTCTTGCCTCTCCAATCTCTCCCCATAACTCTTCCCATGTTTCCAATCCAGGCAACATCCTGGTGAACTTCCTCTATACTCTCTCCAACACAAACATGTTTTTCTTGTTTTGCTTCACCCCATGAGTTTTTTTTCGACAGTTTCTTTTGTACTCCAGACTCCAGCATGTACAGCTTCTTGTGCATGCTCAGTCCTGTAATGCTGACCATCTCTTCGCTGCCATAAATGTGACTTGATTTGCCAAGCTTTTCGATCACTTTAATTCTTGCTTCACATTCTTCCTATAGTGTGGTCAAAAGAACTACTTGGAAATTGGATTTTCCCCATATTTTGCGCACTAAATTAACTCTGCATTATATCATCTAGACCACAAGAACATATGTCAGGATCTTGTTTATTGACTACAGCTCAGCATTCAACACTATCAGAGCAGCAACATCTATGTCCAAACTAATGGATCTGGAACTCTGTTCATCCCTCTGCAACTTAACCTATTCTCATTAGTCAGATCGATGCTACAGCGCTTAGACTTCATAAAGAGGTTGAGGAGGAGAAGCCTACCAACCCCCATCTTAACAACCTTTTACAGGAGCACAGTTAAGATAGTCCTGTCTGGCTGCAACGCATCATACCAGCAGACTAGGCAGAGGATCATTAAAACAGCTGAGGATCACTGGGGTCTCCCTTTGCTCTAAAGACAACATTTACTGGGAACATTGTCTTAATAGGGCTCAAGGAATTATAGAAGACACTTTCCATCCAGCACCCAATAGCTTCAACCCACTGCCGTCAAGAAAAAGGCACAGGAGCATCAAAATCAGAATTCCCCGGGAGTTTCCCCCTGCTGGCTCTGAGACTTGTGAATAATATTGTGCAATAGCAAAAGTTATCCCAATAATTTATATATATAAAAATAAATAAAATTATTTTAAAAAATATATTTTTTAATATATATATATATGTTTTGATTATTTATGATATTATGTGCTGTGTATTGTGTGTTTTTATGCATGCACCATAGTCTGGAGAGACGCTGTTTCATCTGGTTGTATACGTACAATTAGATGATAATAAACGAACAGTATTTTTGACTTCCTCATCAACAGCCCCCAATTAGTGTGAATCAGCAACATCCCCTTCTCTTCATTGACCATCAACACAGGGCACTCCATGGCTGCCTGCATAATCCCTACCCTGGCCCTTGTACAATCTTTATTGCTTTGCCAAGTTTGGCTCCAGCTCACCGTTCAAATTTTCTGATGGTATAACCATTGTTGACCGAATAACTGGAAATGTTGAGTCAAAATGAAGAATGGAGATTGAGAATCAGATTGGGTAGTGCCAAAACAACAGTGTTATCAAAACTAAGAAACCTTTTGTTAATTAATACATAAATGTCGTGGAGAATCACAGCGCCAGCAGACTTTCTTGTCCGCATTGTTGATTTTAAGAATGAGAGGCTGAGGGATCACACACCCATTAGCATTGATGGAGGGGGAGCTGGTCAGAACTTTCAAGCTCCTGGGAGTCCATATTTCAGAAGACCTCTCCTGGAACCAATACACCTTGGCATTTCTAAGGATTCTGAGGAGATTTGGCATGTTGTTGAACACTATCTTCTACAGGTGCACTAAAGAAAACATACTGACTGGTTGCATACAGCTTGGTTTGGGAATATGTATGTCCAGAAATGCAGAAGCAAATATAGCCAGGTCCATCACAGGCTCTGACTCACATTACTGTAGATATCTTTTGTGAGGTGGCTGCCTCAAGAAGTCAGACAAGGATCAAATAAATCTGGTTAGAGCACTGGTCTTGTAAACCAGGGGTTGTGAATTTGTTCCTTGCTGGGGCCTCATTTCTGTGAGGGGTGCTTAACGAAGAGGTGACTCTCTGTCTTCCTTATGGTAGACAGAGTTAAAAACATTCAAAATATAGTATTATGTGACAATAATGGAACTTTTACCTTTTAATCTTTACCTAAAGGGCTCCTATCACCCTGGACACAACCTCTTCTCATTGGTACCTTCAGGAAGAAGATAACATAGAGGCCTAAAAATCCACACCTTCAGGTCCAATACAGTTTCTTTCCAACAATTATCAGGCTCTGAACCTCTCCTTGTAACATTAATAATGGGCTGCTGTGACATCACAAAATGACCTTCTGTACCAGGATAATTGTAAATTTTTATTATTTATCTCTCTTATATTTTTCTCTTTTTAATTCACAAATATCGTTGTTTTATTTTACAAATTACCCGTTCAGCTGTAGCGAGAAAGAATGTTGGTCATATTAATGATTTTAAGATGGTAATATTACCTAAAATTTTATACCTATTTCAAGCTGTCTCAATTTTTATTCTGAAATCTTATTTTGATAATATTGATTCTAAGATTGAATAAGCTTCACTTACTGAAATGCAAGAAGGATGGTGGTATGGCCTTATCGAATTTGAGATTTTACTATTGGGCAGTTAATATTCGCTATATATATTTTTTGGTTTTATTACCTTGATAAGTAAGAAACCTGCATAGGAGAAGGACACTCCGATATAAAGCCTATGACCCAAGAACCTCGCTGCCACGTCCCAGCTTGTTTGGCCACGGCACACAAACCATGGGTGTAAAGGGGGGGGGCCAGTACTGCGCACACTGCACTCCACCTAAAAGCTCCTTTGCGTAGGCCCGAGGACAGGTCCACGTCCTCCTCCTCAAAAGATGCACACAAACTCAAGCTAGCATGCTGGAACATCAGAACCATGCTAGACAAGGCTGACAGCCACCGACCTGAACGTCGGTCTGCCCTCATCGTACATGAACTCCTCAGACTTGACATCGACATAGCCGCTCTCAGCGAAGTCCACCTTGCAGATGTAGGCAGCTTCCAAGAACACGGCGCAGGCTACACACTCTACTGATCTGGCAAGCCTCAGGCTGAACGACACCTATCCGGTGTTGGCTTCATGGTCAAGAACTCCATTGCCTCCAAACTCGAAAACCTTCTGTCAGGCCACTCTGACCGGATCATGTCCATGTCCATGCGACTCCCCCTTCAAAACAAGCGACACATCACTCTCATCAGTGATGAGACAAGTTCTACACTGACCTGCGCAACTCATCCAACGCACTCCTACAGCCGACAAGGTTGTCATCCTTGGCGACTTCAACGCTTGCGTCGGCAAAGACTCAGAAACCTGGCCAGGAATCCTTGGCAAGCATGGTGTCGCAAGTGCAATGACAATGGGCGCCTCCTGTTGGAGCTCTGCGCAGAACAGCGGCTTGTCATTACTAACACCCTTTTCCAGCACAGAGACAGCCTGAAGACTACCTGGATGCATCCCCGATCCAAACACTGGCATCTCTTGGACTACATTCTGGTGCGAGGAAGAGACAAACGAATGTGCTCCACACCAGGGTCATGCCCAGCGCGGAATGCCATACTGACCACCGGCTTGTTTGCTGCAAGCTCAACCTTCACTTCAAGCCAAAGTTCAAGAACAGTGGAGCCCCCAGAAAGAGGTTCAAAGTTGGAAACTTGCAGTCAGACAAAGTGAGAGGAAATTTCCAGGCAAACCTCCAAGCAAAGCTCGAGAATGCAAACTGCCTCACTGACACGTCTCCTGAAACCCTTTGGGATCAGCTGAAAATGGCCATACTGCAATCCACTGAAAAGGTACTGGGCTTCTCCTCCATGAAAAACAAGGACTGGTTCGACAAAAACAACCATGAAATCCAGGAGCTGCTGGCAAAGAAGCGAGCTGCCCACCAGGCTCACCTTGCAAAGCCTTCCTGGCCAGAGAAAAAACGAGCCTTCTGTCTCGCATGTAGCCATCTTCAGGGCAAACTCCGGGAGATCCAAAATAAGTGGTGGACTAGCCTCACCAAACGAACCCAGCTTAGCGCGACATTGGCGACTTCAGGGGATTTATGAGATACTAAAGGCTGTGTACGGCCCCTCACCCCAAGTCCAAAGCCCTTTGCGCAGCTCAGACGGCGAATTCCTCCTCAGTGACAAGATCTCCATCCTCAATCGATGGTCAGAACACTTCCAATCTCTTTTCAGTGCCAACCGGTAAGTCCAAGAAACCGCCCTGCTCCAGCTTCCACAACAGCCCTTCAGTCTAGAGCTGGATGAGGTCCTTACCCGGGAAGAGACATATAAGGCAATTGAACAACTGAAAAGTGGCAAAGCAGCAGGTATGGATGGAATCCCCCCAGAGGTCTGGAAGGCTGGCGGAAAAACTCTGCATACCAAACTGCATGAGTTTTTCATGCTCTGCTGGGACCAAGGAAAGCTACCTCAGGACCTTTGTGATGCCATCATTATCACCCTGTACAAAAACAAAGGCAAGAAATCAGACTGCTCAAACTACAGGGGAATCACGCTGCTCTCCATTGCAGGCAAAATCTTCGCTAGGATTCTCCTTAATAGACTAATATCTAGTGTCGCCGAAAATGTCCTCCCAGAATCACAGTGTGGCTTTTGCACAAACAGAGGAACTACTGACATGGTCTTTGCCCTCAGACAGCTACAAGAAAAGTGCAGAGAATAAAACAAAGGACTCTACTTCACCTTTGTTGACCCCACCAAAGCCTTCGACACCACGAGCAGGAAAGGGCTTTGGCAAATAATAGAGCGCCTCGGATGCCCCCCGAAGTTCCTTAACATGGTTATCCAACTGCACGAAAACCAACAAGGTCGGGTCAGATATAGTAATGAGCTCTCTGAGTCCTTCTCCATTGACAACGGTGTGAAGCAAGGCTGCGTCCTCGCACCAACGCCCTTTATAATCTTCTTCAGCATGATGCTGAAACAAACCATGAAAGACCTCAACAATGAACAATCCGGTACTGCACGGATGGCAGTCTCTTCAATCTGAGGCGCCTGCAAGCTCACACCAAGACACAAGAGCAACTTGTCCGTGAACTACTCTTTGCAGACGATGCCGCTTTAGTTGCCCATTCAGAGCCAGCTCTCCAGCACATGATGTCCTGCTTTGTGGAAACTGCCAAAATGTTTGGCCTGGAAGTCAGCCTGAAGAAAACTGAGGTCCTCCATCAGCCAGCTCCCCACCATGACCACCAGCACCCCCACATCTCCATCGGGCACACAGAACTCAAAACGGTCAACCAGTTTACCTACCTCGGCTGCACCATTTCATCGGATGCAAGGATCGACAACGAGATAGACAACAGACTCGCCAAGGCAAATAGAGACTTTGGAAGACTACACAAAAGAGTCTGGAAAAACAACCACCTGAAGAAACACACAAAGATCAGCGTGTACAGAGCCGTTGTCATACCAATACTCCTGTTCGGCTCCGAATCATGGGTCCTCTACCGGCATCACCTACAGCTCCTAGAACGCTTCCATCAGCGCTGTCTCCGCTCCATCCTCAACATTCATTGGAGTGACTTCATCATCAACATCGAAGCTCTCAAGCTGGCAGAGTCCGCAAGCATCGAATACACGCTGCTGAAGACCCAACTGCGCTGGGTGGGTCACGTCTTCAGAAAGGAGGACCATTGCCTTCCCAGGATCGTGTTATATGGCAATCTCTCTACTGGCCATCGAGACAGAGGTGCACCAAAGAAGAGGTACAAGGACTGCTTAAAGAAATCTCTTGGTGCCTGCCACATTGACCACTGCCAGTGGGCTGATATCGCCTCGAACCGTGCATCTTGGCGCCTCACAGTTCGGTGGGAGGCAACCTCCTTTGAAGAAGACCGCAGAGCCCACCTCACTGACAAAAGACAAAGGAGGAAAAACCCAACACCCAACCCCAACCCACCAATTTTCCCTTTCAACCGCTGCAACCGTGCCTGCCTGTCCCGCATCGGACTTGTCAGTCACCAACGAGCCTGCAGCAGACGTGGACATACCCCTCCATAAATCTTCGTCTCTGAAGCCAAGCCAAAGAAGAAGTTACTTTGATAAATTTGATTGTTCACTCTGGGTAGATTTGGAATTGAAATCTGTCCAGAATTATTCCTTAGCTTCTTATTTTAGGACCAGCATTACCTTTTAGACTATTTAAGATCATTAAGTATATTTCCAATCCAATTATTTGGTTTCAATTTTGAGGTTTTTTGGATTAAAAATTTTTGCTTTGGCTAATATATATATTAATTTCTTTTAAACACCATCTACTCTTGACAGAACCTTCCTTATTTGGAAGATTAAAGGATTATCTCGTTTGTAGATTTATTCACTGGTGGTGGTTTGATGCCTTTTGAACAACTTTCTACCAAATATAATTTACCATACACACATTTTTTTTAGATATCTACAGATTAGTAATTTCCTGAATACGGTAATGCCTAGTTATTTAACATTATAACAACCAGATTTACTTGACACTTTGTTCTGGTTAAACCCCATTCAGAAGGGTTTAATTAGTACTATTTATACTCTTATATTTATATTTGAGATCAGTCCCCATGGATAAGATTCAACAAATATGGGAATTGGAACTTCAACTAACATTATCTCTTGAAATATTGTGATAGATGCAATACTGATATGACTTCACTGTTTCATAAGTTTTGGTCATGTCCCATGTTAGAAAAATTTTGGAAAGATATTTTAAAATCTCTATCAATGATACTGGTTATTTAATTAAAACCTAACCCCTTAACTTCTCTTTTTGGAATTGCAGATTTGGTTGTTTACCTCCTTCTGCATATCGAATTGTAGCTTTTTCCACACTATTAGCTAGAAAAGTCATTTTACTTAAATGGAAAGGCTCTGATTCTCTTACATTATTTCAAAGGTTTTCTCAAGTTATGTCTTCCTTAAATCTAGGAAACAAATCAGAAGTGTACTTTAGATACAAATACTAAATTTGAAGAAACAAGGAAATTATTTATTGATTACTTTCATGGGATAAAACTGGCGTCATTCTATGAATTAATTTTTGCTTTCCAGATATAATATAATTCTTGCCATTTTTGTTATCTGTTGGTGTGGACTGGAGCTATGTTTTAAACTATTTGTCAGATCCTTGGGACAGGCTGCTCAGGTTCTTGTTGTTTATTTATTTATTTTTTTAAAGTAGATTAGTTGGTTTTATTTAATATATAATTATTTCTTTACCTCTGTTTTCTTTGTTACGAGAATTATTTCTAATATGTCACATTTTCACTCTTTAGAATTTATATATTATACTTATACTATGTAGATTTGGACATACCATTTTAAGCTCTTCATACCAAAGTGCATGAGTTTTTCATGTTCTGCTGGGACCAAGGAAAGCTGCCTCAGGACCTTTGTGATGCCATCATCATCACCCTGTACAAAAACAAAGGCGAGAAATCAGACTGCTCAAACTACAGGGGAATCACGCTGTTCTCCATTGCAGGCAAAATCTTCGCTAGGATTCTCCTAAATAGAATAATACCTAGTGTTGCCGAAAATGTTCTCCCAGAATCACAGTGTGGCTTTTGCGCAAACAGAGGAACTACTGACATGGTCTTTGCCCTCAGACAGCTACAAGAAAAGTGCAGAGAACAAATCACCAAAGCCTTTGACACCGTGAGCAGGAAAGGGCGTTGGCAAATAATAGAATGCCTCGGATGGCCCCCCAAGTTCCTCAACATGGTGATCCAACTGCACGAAAACCAACAAGGTCGGGTCAGATACAGCAATGTGCTCTCCGAACCCTTCTCTATTGACAACGGCGTGAAGCAAGGCTGCGTCCTCGCACCAACCCTCTTTACTATCTTCTTCAGCATGATGCTGAAACAAGCCATGAAAGACCTCAAAAATGAAGACGCTGTTTACATCCGGTACCGCACGGATGGCAGTCTCTTCAATCTGAGGCGCCTGCAAGCTCACATCAAAACACAAGAGCAATTTGTCCGTGAACTACTCTTTGCAGACGATGCCGCTTTAGTTGCCCATTCAGAGCCAGCTCTCCAGTACATGACGTCCTGCTTTGCGGAAACTGCCAAAATGTTTGGCCTGGAAGTCAGCCTGAAGAAAACTGAGGTCCTCCATCAGCCAGCTCCCCACCATGACCACCAGCCCCCCCACATCTCCATCGGGCACACAGAACTCAAAACGGTCAACCAGTTTACCTACCTCGGCTGCACCATTTCATCGGATGCAAGGATCGACAACGACATAGACAACAGACTCGCCAAGGCAAATAGAGCCTTTGGAAGACTACACAAAAGAGTCTGGAAAAACAACCACCTGAAGAAACACACAAAGATCAGCGTGTACAGAGCCGTTGTCATACCAATGCTCCTGTTCGGCTCCGAATCATGGGTCCTCTACCGGCATCATCTACGGCTCCTAGAACGCTTCCATCAGCGCTGTCTCCGCTCCATCCTCAACATTCATTGCAATGACTTTATCATCAACATCGAAGTACTCGAGCTGGCAGAGTCTGCAAGCATCGAATCCATGCTGCTGAAGACCCAACTGCGTTGGGTGGGTCACGTCTCCAGAATGGAGGACCATCGACTTCCAAAGATCGTGTTCTATGGCGAGCTCTCCACTGGCCACCGAGACAGAGGTGCACCAAAGAAGAGGTACAAGGACTGCTTAAAGAAATCTCTTGGTGCCTGCCACATTGACCACTGCCAGTGGGCTGATCTTGCCTCCAACCGTGCATCTTGGCACTTCACAGTTTGGCGGGCAGCAACCTCCTTTGAAGAAGACCGCAGAGCCCACCTCACTGACAAAAGACAAAGGAGGAAAAACCCAACACCCAACCCCAACCAACCAATTTTCCCTTGCAACCACTGCAATCATGCCTGCCTGTCCCGCATCGGACTTGTCAGTCACCAACGAGCCTGCAGCAGATGTGGACATACCCCTCCATAAATCTTCATCCGCGAAACCAAGCCAAAGATGCTGCGTATATTATGAAATGTTAATAATAAAAAGATTGAAAAAGAAAAGAAAGAATGAATGTTGGTGCTGATGTAAATGTACAATTTATTTGACAAACCCATTATCATTAAATGAGTGCTATTAAAGTGCTAATGCCAAAACGGAAGCTCTCACCTCCCCCTAATAGAGAAGAGAGAGGTGCCAGCTTTGTTGAAATAAACTCCCAAGGATGACATGGGAATGAGGCCCAACTCTAGGAGAAAAGGGGTGAATAGTGACTGGTGATGAAAAACCTTGGGGAGGAATACAGACCTGGAGAAGGACAGAGAAGAGAGGTTACAGCATGTTTCTCCCTGAGCACACAAGTCCCATAGTTGCAAAGAGATAGTTCCAACCTTACTTCTCGTCCATGTATTCCTCATTATGCTGTGCTAATTTACAAAAGGAATCCCAGGGTTGTATGTGAATGTTAAGCATCTACTCTGACAATAAATGTGAAATCTGAAAATGGTCGCATATGTCAATCTTTTGATCTGATTCTGTCAAAGCCTGAATAAATAGCATATTGATTACATCTTCAATGAACAAAATATGACATAAATTTGTGTAAATCATGATAAGAAGGGCCTTGTCCAATTTTGATTTACTGGATCTCACGCAGTACTTTCAACTTTAAAAAATGTGGATGTTGTTTTCCCCAATCCAGTTACTGGGGGTTAATTTGCAATTGTTTTCTACATCACCTGTTTCTTCTCCAGCTTCATTTTTATTTCCTTTAATGTGGTGAAGTTAACCAATAAACAGCTGGAAATTTCCCATTTTCAAGCTATAAAGGTGTATTATTGTTGTTAAACTGAATGTATTCAGTCTACTTTTCCTTTTAAGGCCAAAATATATGACATGAAAATACTATTCTGTCCAGCACAATTTACAACTAAAAATCAATCTTGAAAAGTTGTCAAGAAAGATATTTTCATGAAATCATATGTTTACATCTGAATCAAAATGCTTTTCAGAATCCCCCACAAAATTACGAAAACACATCAAATATCATGCACAATCCTTATTACAAAATAAGCAATAAAATTATTTGCTGAGTTAAAAATAACGACAATTTCAAGAGCAATGAGGATTCCACAGTTCCCAAATTCTTCTGATGTTCCCATTTAAGAAAAGGCATTATATTCTGTTAAATCCTGATTTATATTAAGTGTCATGTCTTTTCTGTAATTAGGAAAGGCAGTGTATATTATGAGGACTACGTTTCTCACTCTGGCTAGGATAACAAATTGAATACTTGGTTAATGTCGCATGGTAATAACCATCTACTGTGTAAACAAATGCATAAATTGTTTAAAAGCATTATACACATTGATTCTTTGTCATAACAGATAACTAGACAATGAAACTTTAATGTTTATTTATGTAATAATTCCTATATATAAAATAGTTCTGCAAGAGAAACACTTTTTAAAAATTTCCTGGCTTGATGGTAATTTTTCCATTCTGCATTAATGAACAAAATAAAAGCACAACGCTGGAGAAACTCGCCAGGTCAGTGTCCTTTATGTCGCGAAGATAAAGATACACAACACATGTTTCAGCCCTTCATCAAGCCCAAAACCTTGGGTATGTAGCTTTATCTTTATGACATAAAGGACACCGTTTGACCTGGTGAGTTTCTCCAGCAGTGGGTTTTTACATCGACCACGGTGTCTGCAGAGTTTCAGGTTTTACAAATGAACAATAATCTTTAATCAATATAATGTTTTTTCGCCAATGTACAACATCACATCAGCTGAAGATTACATTTGGGAAAGCAACTTCTACATTCGGTTCTTAATAAGATAACTAGTTCACTGACAATTTTCTTTAATTCTCTGGTGCATATAGCTATCATTGTTGAGGGCACATTTTGTCCTGTATTAAATTTGGGAAATTGGTACAGTGACACTGGAGACCTTGTGGTGAGAATACTCCTACAATTTATTCAGTAAGGTATTCAGGGACTTTGAAAATGATGAATTAGGAGAAGGAGCACCTTGGAGGGCAACTATCAGGCAAGACATTCACCACTTTACTTTAAGTAGAGGTTACAAGTTAGTATGTACTGTCAAACAAACCATGGCAAGATGCTGTAAAGCTTTTTATATATGACGAATAATGCAACCATCATGCTTCAGTGATGGAGAAAGTAACTCTTGGACATAGTAACAATTCAATGGACACTCTATTGCTTGCCACTACATTGCAAAAGTTTACCAATAGACTGTCTTCTATTTTGATAGAGGCACCTTTTGCTTTCACACCTGAAAGAACTATTGAGTCTAGTATTATAGAGATCTAAAAATGAGGACATTTACAGAGCTAATCATACTCTTAAACATAGCCCTGTCAGGTGCCCCATCTCACCATCTTTTTCTGATTTCTGATGCAACATTTTCTTTTTCCAGAATTTCTACTGGCATTTCTGGTCATTTAATTTTGAGGGAAAAACTGCTAAAACCATCTGAGGTGAGGAGATGGTGGGGTTGAAAATCATGTCAGAATTGATTTTTGGCCATTGCACAGCTGTAGATGCCATTTGAGAGATAAAAACAATGTCAGACTACACAAATTCTTGCACCAAGCAGCCATTATTTTATTAATGATTGGCATTAACTCACTGAGAAAAATGCACAAAATCAATTGCAGCTGGAAGACAAGATTGAAATGAATTGGATTCTTGAATTATTTATTGTCTAGTGTACTGAACTACAATGGAAAAACTTGGTTTTGTGGGCTATCCAGACAAGTCAACTTATATATAGTAGACTAGGTAGTGCCAGAATAAAACCAAAAATGCAAGGGACAATGTTACAATAAAGAGGAAATGAGAACAGTTAAAACAGTGCAAAGCATGTTTTTACTAATGAGAGGTCCATTCAAGTGTCTAATAACAACAGGGAAAAAATATTGAATCTGGAGATATATGTTTTCAAGTTCATATATTCTCTGCCCAACAAGAGAGGGAAACAACAGAATATATCTGGAGTGCAATGTCTCTTTCAATACATCAGCTGCATTCCTGAGGAAGCTGGAGGTGAGCTACAGTTGGAAGGGAGATTCATTTCCATACACATTATACAGGTGAAAATTACATGCCTCCCACAAAATTTCTCAGACACTAACCACAAATGTTTAGGTAGAAGAACATTCTGTCTGTCAGACTCTGAAGGTTAGAGAAACAAATCAAATGTGCATTCCATTTTGGATGGAGTTTTAAAGAATATTAACATCTTTCTTTCTGGAATGTTGATTAACCCCTTACAGTTTCTATTTCTTTGCCATCATTACTTTCTGATTCCTTATCCTTTTCTTTCTTTTGTGTTAGCATGTAAAAAAGATACAACATCTTTCTAGTTACCTACAGGAGCTTGCAGTTGATAGAATTATTGCCTAAATATGAGGGCAACATCTAATGAGTGAAAAGAAAATATGAACTAATTTTTAATAAAAAAATAGGGAAGTAGATCTAACTGAATTCAGATCCTTAGTGTGGTCATGTTATGATTTTCTGATCACCTCCCCACTTTACATCATCACCATTGCCCAATTCACTCAACAATTTTGCTGGTAAAAGCAGCTGTAACAGTGCAAACACAAATTATGACCAAATTTGCCCTGGTTGGTACATAAACATTTTACTTAAAAACACTTTGCGGTTCCTGATGAATCTGTTCTGGATTCAAAGTGCGACAAAAATGGACGAAGAATTCACAAAGTGTCTACTTTACCTCATTAGCAGTCCAAGCACACGTTGATGAAATCCTTACAGTAACTCTTGTTATGGATCTGCAATGTAGTCAAGGACTTGTTTTGACTTCTGTTCTTGTATCATAGCTGTTTGGCACTATGACATTTTTAAAAAAAAAACTTTATTCTCATTATAAAAGAACAGGGAGCACATGGCAGAAAACAGCAGAGGTTCATTCATGATTGGGGGCCTTATTCAGATTGTCAGTTGGAGATAAGAGATCCATTAAAGGCAACTGAAAGAAAGATTTGAGATAGTTGTAGGGTGAAAACGACATTTATTTATTTTAAAAGTAATTGTGGGTGATGACTTTTGGAAGATGTTTGTTTTAGAAATTGTGGGCAGAGTTTATTTTTAGCTGAAATTCAGTTTGCCACAGACTATTTTGAGCTGTGTGTGGAAAGCATTCATTCATTCTATCCCCAAAATGAGATATCTATTTTTGAACTGGTGGGCAAACAGGTATGTGGCAGGAAGACAACACTTTCCCTCTCTTTTTCTGTGCTTACTCCCACTCACTTAGGCCTGGAAATGAGGAAATAGCTTTATAAACAGATACTCAGAGATTGAGGGGGCACAACTGCCTGCAACAGCAAATAAGATTTCACTGTACTTTAATTTATAATTAATACAACCATTAACAACTTCTGAATGAGCAAAACATGTGGCTGCCAAACCAGAACAGAGCACAACTCTCTACCTAACCCTATGATGATGATATAATCACCCCACACCCAACACGCACAAGATCAGTACATTTCCCTCCTTGTAACTGACTCACTGTTCTGATAAAGAGTCTTTGCAAGGCCAAAGAACCATGCGCCTGAAGTTCCAGACCAATATGTGGGATTTCCCCCTCCCCCCCCCCCCAAATCTGCCATAACCCATCAACTTTGAGTGAATGAACTTGCAAAATAATATTAAATCTGAGAGATTAGTCGAATGGGGCAAAACTCAATGTTTGGGAAATGTGGCTGACATTATATCTCACATATTATAAACTAAAAACACGATTAATAATTGTTAAGAGTGAAAATACTGCTAGTTTTGGTATCGTTAATTGCATCAAATTTTCCTGGAAAGTGATTTTTCTGGGTGAATGCATTTGATTTGACATGTCCTCCTTCCTGGTAATGATTCATTTACATTGGAGTTTACATTTTACATCATACCAGTTTTACGGTTGCAAAATGCAAATAATTTGCTCAACAAAAATTCATCACAATTTCCAAAAATCATGAATAAATGATGTGCTAAAGAGGGCTGATGTTGGAACAGATAGTCACAGTTGACTTGGAGGATTGATTCTACAAGACAACACTTGCAGTGGCAAGTTACTGTATAATGATGTGGTAGTAAGACAGTTTATACGCACACAATTGCCACCTTTGGACCCAGCTAGGCAGAGTTTTACTGTATGGCTGAATACAATCACAGAAAGTAAATTTTAAATGAAGTTTGTAGATCAGACAACTTTTTCTATGTTCATCCAAAAAAAACTTTACCACAATGAGGCTGATGAAATCTATAGGCTCTTTTACAATCCGCTGAAGAACATAACATGACTGCCTTTCCACTAAACAGTTTTCTCTCCTCACATGACGAAGAGTAATAGCTTCTGTTAATAGAGGAAATCCATATTCAACTGATCATCTAGATCGGGATCCAATTTTGTGCTGTGGTGGGTACAATCAATTCATGAATCAACACCAAACACTTCTCCCCCACCTTATATCTTTGCCTGTTTCGGGGATGGGAAAGCAAAATGATCAGTTGCAAGTGTCTTTTTGGATTTGTTTTTCTTATCTTGACTTTACTAATAACTTGCAGGTGACCACTCTAGCATCTCCATACTTCACATGTGAAATGAGTTGGATGCTCTAGTCTCAGTACATAGTCTGGCTGCATAGCACAAATTTTCCATTTCCCGCAACATCATTCACTCATTCTGATGAGTCCCAAAAATTTCTGCAAAACTCCCTTTTTTATTATTTTGCTACATTTTACAAATAAAATTCAGTAAATTGCAGTATGACTTTTATGTTACAGAATCACTTCATTCTGATTAAATTAACCTATGATGGCCCGTTTCAAGCTACAATCAATATCATGAATGGAATACAATTCCAGAAATTATTAAGTTATCACTGAGATGCATCTTCTCCCATTCCCAATTATGAAAACATGTCAGGAATTTCATTTTGTCGTTTGGCTCCAGCCAAGGTGCTGTATAAGGTATACCCATTTACTTGTGCCACATAAAGCATATGCCTGACAGGAATAATACACAACATATTATTACCAATAATGCATCAAATGACTGTTAAATGCCAGTAGGAATAATAAAAATCAACAGAATAGAGAGGAAACATGCAGCATTCCAAAGGGAAAGATTCATTAAAACTTTGTCAACTACAAAGCTGAGACTCTCTTGGAGGGTGCTGAAAGATAGTGAACATTTTCCTTTTTGTAATGCTTCGAGTGTACATATTTATCATCTTAATTGTTCTTTGTTTTATCCATTGCTCCAGAATTTGTGTGAGTGGCTCAAGGAAAGAATAGGACTTTGAGGCTTTGGCTCGCCAGGCTTCAGCGAGAAGAGGGTGAGGATGAATTTTTTTCAGATAGCCTAAGGTCAGGTAAGATCTCCATTAAATGGAATTAATGGAGACAGCATCGAGGGCAGTGGAATGCTCCAAATGCAGCTTGTGAGAAATCCAGGACAGCACTATTGTCCCTGATGACTACCCCTGCAAAAGGTGCATCCAACTGCAGCTCCTTGGATACTGAGTTAAGGAACTGGAGCTGGAGCTGGATGAACTCCAGATCATTCAGGAGGCAGAGACAGTTATAGAGAGGATCTTTTGGGAGACAGTCACCCCCAAAAATCAGGAGGCAGGTAGCTGGCCGATTGTTAGGAGATGGAAGGTGAACAGGCAGACAGTGCAGTGCACTATTACGACCATACCCCTCAACAATAAGTATACCATTTTGGATCCTGCTGTGGGGGTGGGGAGGAACGATTTGCCAGGGACAAACTGTGGTTGTCACATCTCTGGCAGAGTCCAGCCCTTCAGCTCAGAAGGGAAGGCAGGAGAAGAGGAGAGCTATGGTGATTGGAGATCCATTGGTTTGGCAAACATATAGGAGGTTCTGTGAATGAGTTTGAGGCTCCTAGAAGGTATGTTGCCACCCAGGTGTCAAGGTCAGAGACTTCTCTGATTCAGTCCATAGCATGCTCAGTGACCTTCCAGATGTCATTGAAGTCCTAAGGAGGGAATGGTGGGAATTAGGAAAGAAATTGAAAAGCTGGACCTCAAGGGTGGTAATTTTGAGATTGCTGCCTGTGCCACATGCCAGTTAGGGTAGGAATAGGAAGATGTGGTAGATGAATGCGCGACTGAAGAATTGGTGCAGGGGCATTGGTGCAGATTTGTGGATCATTTGGATATCTTCTGCAGAAGGTATGATCTGTACAAGAAGGACAGGCTGCACCTGATCTGCAAAGGAACCAATATCTTGGTGGGGAGGTTTACTAGAGCTGTTGAGGAGGGTTTAAACTAGTTTGGCAGGGGGATGGAAACAGAATGTGAGTGCAGAGAATAGGGAAGAAAGTCAAAAGCATAGGGCAATGTGTTCTGAGTTTGTGAGGAAGGACAGACAGGGGAGGGGAAACATAAATATAGTTACTTAGAAGGTTTTGAAATGTGTCTATTTCAACACTAGGAGTATTAAGAATAAAGGAGATGGCTTCAGAGCATGGATCAGTATTTGGAATTACAGAGACTTGGCTGGTGGAATGGCAGGATTTGTCTAATGCAGGTACTGGGGTTTAGATGTATTAAAATAAATAGGTTGGGAGGTAAGCAGTGGGGGTGAAGAGGGACAGTGAGGGGGGGGTGGGGTTGTGGGTGCTGGAGAAGCATTACGGTTCAGGAATAGATCTCAGCTATAGAAAGGGAGGATGCTGCAGAGGGACGGTGTGGGTGGAAGTCAGAAATAGAAAGGGAGCAATCACTATGCTGAGAGTAGTCTATAGGCCCCCCCAAATGGTCCTCAGGACACCAAGGAACAGATAAACAGGCAGATTTTGGAATGGTGAAGAAATCACAGGATTATTGTTAGTGGGAGACTTCAACTTCCCTAATATTAATTGGCACTTTCTGACTGCAATAGATCAAATTTAAATTTAGACATACATACGTAAAGCAAGGTAACAGGACATTTCGGCCCATGAGTCCATGCTGCCTAATTTACACCCCATCAACCTACACCCCCAGTATGTTTTGAATGATGGGAGGAAACCAGAGCCCCCGGAGAAAACCCACGCAGATATGGGAAGAACATTCAAATTTCTTACAGAACTCGAACCCTGGTCCGGCCCCGATCACTGGTGCTGTAAAAGTGTTGCGCTAACCGCTTTGCCAGCCATGTCACAGAATTTGTCAGGTATGTTCAAGAAAGTTTCCTGACACTGTATTTGGACCAGCCAACAAGTTGAGAGGCCAAACTGAATCTAATACTTGGTAATATCCTAGTCAGGTGGCAGAATTTTTGGTGAGAGTGATATTTAGCAAGCTATGGACAAGGATAAAAGCAGAAAAAAAAGAGAAAGTACTTAATTGGGGAAGGGCTAATTATGATGGGATGAGACAGGAACTAGCAAGAGTACATTGGAAAAAAGATGTTCAAAGCACAGAACTAATGTGGAGGAAGTTTGGGGACTAGTTGCACTGAGTTCAGGATTGATTTGTCCTACGGGGACAGGGAAAAGATGGTAGGAAAATGGAATTGTAGTGGACAAAACAGGTGAAGCTATTTGTTAAGAGGAAGAAGGAAGCATGCATACCGCGCCGTAAATGGTTATATGATTATATATATGATTAGATTTAAAAGCAGAAAACAGGAAAGGCTCATGAGAATTATATAGTAGCCAGGAAGGAACTTACAAAAGGACTTAGGAGACTCAAAGAGGGCATGAGGAGGACTTGGCGGTAGGATTAAGGCGTATGTGAAGAACAGAAGGATATGAGAATGAAGGTAGGACTGCTAAAGGATTATGGTGGCAACATGTGCCTGGAGGTGGAGGAGGTTGGGGAGGTCCTAAATTAATTATTTTCTACAGTGTTCACAAGACAAAAGGACCTTGATGTGGGTGAGGTCAGAATAGAACAGGCTTGTGTGCTGGACGATGTTGAGATTAAGGAAGAGGAAGTGTTGGATCTTTTATAAAACATTAAGATTGGAAGTTGCTTGTTCTGTCAAATATATCAGTACACCATCTGCAAATAAAGTAATCTTATATTCCTCCTGGTTGACCCTGAATTCCCTAATGTCTGGATCTCACCGAATTTCTTCCGCTAACAGTTCTATAGCCAAAATAAAGAGAGCTGGAGATAATGGACATCTTTGCCAACTAGATCTGGTTAAAAATTATTATTGGGCAAACCAGAAGAAATTTATTATCTCCCTTTTTTCCTTGGGATTTCTTCTTTCTTTACTAATTCTCTCTTTTCCTCTCTTTGGGAGGGTGGGGGTAAGAGATGAGGGATTATAGTCATCATGTATCATAGACCACTAGCTCTTTTCTGTATTTGAAATATTCTCTTTTTTTCTTGTTGATTGCATGTTTGGCTTTAAAAAATATAAATATTCAAAACAAGTCAAGAAACAATGTTGCCACTCTACAAATCTCTGGTGAGATCACTCTTAGAGACTTGCGTTCAGTTTAGAGTATTGAGTTCAGTTATGGACACATCATCATTTCCTAGGGCAGGACTCGCAAACACCGGAGGACATCTCTACAATGTGAAGTGAGGAAAGTTTAGGTAAGACATCAGGGTAAATTCATTTTATGCAATGATTTGTGGGTGCCTGGAATATTTTGCCAGGCATGGGGGTGGAGGCTGAAACATCAGTGGCATTTAAGAGACTCTTAGACAGGCACATGGATGGTAGAAAAATAGAGGGTTATGAGGTAGTAAGGGTTTAGTACTTTTTTTGGTAGGAATATATAGGTCGGCCCAGCATTGAGGGCCAAAGGGCCTGTACTGTGCTGTAATGTTCTATGTTCTAATTATTGGCCCACCTCACTGTCAAAAGGCAAAGGAGGAAAAACCCAACACCCAACCCCAACCAACCAATTTTCCCTTGCAACCGTGTCAGTCTGTCCCGTATCGGACTTGTCAGCCACAAACGAGCCTGCAGCTGACGTGGACATTACCCCTCCATAAATCTTCGTCCGCGAAGCCAAGCCAAAGAAGAAACTGCTATAATGTGAAATGCCATAGTATTTCCATTGATCATATAACAACCATACTTTTCCAATACTCGTGGAAGAGCCTAATCCAGGGATGAATTACTACATATGATAGCAGATCTCCTGAAAATATTTTCCTTTTTGAATATTACTGCAAAATAATAGAGGAGAGTGTGAACCTTTAATATCAGTAATTATATTACACATAAAGTCGGTGACAGTGAAAACATCATAGGTATGTCTGAGAGATAGAATACATGATTTGTTATACATTTGAATGAGAGAGAGACAGAGAAAAAGAAAGAATATAAGAACAATTTCACAATGTTGACACCCAAAAGAAAGTGTTCAAAAGCAGTGCTAATCAATGGTTCCAAAAGTAACATCACTATTGATCTTGTTTCCCTACAGTAACAGTCACTTTTATAAAATCCTCATTTATAACACCTGCTGAGTAACTATATGATAAATACTTTTGACTGGGAAAATAATTTAGTTACCGTATATTTCGACCTAGTATTAGTCGACCTCCCAGCAACAACCCAAACTTTATTAGAACACCCCAATCGCCAAGTCTGGGTGGGTTATTATGGCAGTGGGGAGGTGTCAGGGAGCAGTGGCACTGGCATTGGGGGAGGTGCTTCAGGTTGTCTTATACGCTAAATGTACATCATATGGTTTTTTTTAAAGTTGAATTTAAGGTCTAATTTTTGTATTGGGCATACAAGACGACCCATGATTTTTGAGTGCCTTTTGAGGGTTTCAAGAGTTGACATACTCTGAAATATACAGTACTCATTGCCACTAGTTGCAAAGTACTGGAAATGTCTGTTTCTGTAAAAAAAAATTCAGGCCTCCATTAGATTACGAGGAGTAAAATAGTCATATATCAGATATTTTGATTAATTGTGGAAAATTATTGGTATTGTGTTTGATCCTCTCAATTATTAACATGTGGCTTTTGTTAAACACCTTGATTTCTTTTATATATTGTACACAACGGGATGCAACAATTTCTTCTTTATCTTGTTTGCTTATTCTGGTTCTGATATCTTTCTTACTCTTGCACTTTCTTTCTTCGGCTTTAGCTCTCTGCATCACACCACAAGCCTTTGTTCTTTTTGCCACCTTTTTAAGAATCTCCCTATCCTTTATCCCACAGATTCCAACAACAATCATCTCTGCATTCACCTTACACTACCAGCCTGTTAGCAATGCATTCTTTGAGCAATGGTCTGCTATCTTCTGTGAACTTCTTTGCCCTTCGCCTAACATGGTAAAATTTCTGCCTGTTATTGATTTTTCGGTTTCTGTTCACTATCAAGTAACCCGCTGAATAGTCCTTAGTCTAGGAAATCAATAAAAGCACTACTAGCCAGCACATCAAGTGATGTCAGTAAAAAAAAAAATGACTCGGACTTATTTTCCTTTGAGAATATACTCATGATGTAATTCCAGTCAGAAAATTTGAGCACCAGGTTGGAATACGTCAAATCAATTTTGTTGGTGGGCTAAAGAGATTAAGAAATACAAAGTTTGGGTTATCAGAGAGTATCAGGTCCTGCATACTGGAATTTAACTTCCTCTGATAGCATTGTGGCAATTTGGTTGACAAAAGCAACAAATATTTTAAATTGGCAAATTGCAGATTTTACAATGATTAACCACAGATTAAAGCATGCATCGTTATCAGAGAATTTTTTACACAGAAGGCTAGAAATGAAAGACAACAGCATAAAAAAATGCAAATTTTGGATGAGTTTCTTCACCACTAATTAAATTGAACAAATAATGGACATTGAGGGTTATCACATTAACACACCTCACCCATCAATGTCTTTTTCGTAGGAATATTAGCATAGTAAACAATGTTAGAATCAGATTTTCAGTTTATAATAGGAGTTAATAGTTTATTTACATTTTCTTACCAAATGCATTTCCTACTCTTCCAAATAAATTGAACGCCTGTCTAAGTACAGGTACAACTTTGCAGACTCCATTGCAGTCCAATGTTTCATCCAAGTGACAATTGTGAGCTTTAACTATTTTCAATTGACTGTGGGGAAGTATTCCAGTCGAATTTATTACAATTGACCTAATATCCTGAAATAGGATCCCTGGCTGACCTCTCTCTAGCAAACTCACAACTACTGGCTACCTTCAGCAAACCCAGTATTTGCTGTCTGCATTATTGAGCTAGTTATGTCAACATTGCTTCCTATTGAAATCTAACAAATTTTCAAGATGCTGATCTTAATTATGATGACACAAACATGGAGACCTGAACCCAAAAGGTTGAGTTCCAGAAATTATGCCATGACATTTGACTATAGCCCTGCCAAATTTATTTAGTGAATTATTTCTTTATTGTCACATTTACCAAGATACAGTGAAAAACTTTTTTTTGCTCACTATCCAGGCAAGTCAACAAAATGGAACAAAATATATCATTCAAAATTCTATCTTTGAAGTACATAATAATGAATTATCTGTGTCTTTTCTCCCTCTGTTGTTTCATTCAAATATTTTTTCCTTCTGGAAAATGGAAATAATTTGTACAATCAAATTGGAACAATTTGTGTATGGTTCTACAGAAATTCTGTGGAATAATAATCTTGAGTTAAGGAGCTACTCCGGAGAATCATGTTAATGGTTATGTATATTGATGGATATGTGATCGATGGATATTTGATTTACTGTCATCTGGCAGAACATCGTTCCTGAAGTTATATAATCAGTAACAACAATAAACTATAAATTCCTTAAATTAAAAAAAAATATGTAACAATCCCATTGTTTTTGTTATACACCTTAAATAATTCTTCTGGGAATCATCTTTTAACAGCCTTGGCAGTTTTCTAATTGATAACAGAGCATTAGATGTAGCAATTATGTCAAAAATCCTCTGCCACAAATTTTACTAAGTTCCAGAGAAATAGTTCTGTAATAAAAGGGAATTACAAAACATATTGTACGATGTAATGTCAGTTTAATTTCTTAAGCAGACTGAATGATATGGCTAAGTACAAAATGTGCATGGTCAATTCAGCACAGTAGACATGAAGTAGTTGTATGCATGACAAAATAATAGCCATGCATTTCTGTGGTAATTATAACTTACTAGTTAAGATCAGAGACTCCATAAACATTGCTGAAATTCCATCATTTCTCAAAATATTCTCAGTTATTTCAAGGAGTTATGTCAACAGTGAAAAAATCCAAAATGCTAAACTGTTATCACCTATACGAAAATAGCATAATTATGGAGTTCAATCTGGAAAAGTGTAAAGTAATGCACTTGGGAAGGTCAATCTTGAAGGCTAAGCATGTGGTTAATGGCAGGATTCTTAGTAGAGTGGAGGGACAGAGGGATCTTGAAGTCCGCACAAGTTGATAGGGTAGTTTTCATTAGTCAGTGATTTGAGGAAATGTTGCTGCTCCATAAAACTCTGGTTCAACCATACTTGGGAGCATTTTGTTCAGTTCTAGTTGTCTCACTATAGGAAGGTTATTGAACTTTAGAGAGGCCACAGAGGAAGATTTACTAGGATGTTGCCTGGATTGAAGAACCAGTTTTCTCTTTAAAGTGACAGAGGATGAGATGCAACATAATGGAAGTGTATAAAATTACAAGAGGCACAAATAGTGTGGAAATCCAGCATCTTTTTCCCAAGGCAGCAATGGCTAATACCAGAGGGCATCTATTAAGGTGTGTAGAGGAAAGTTTAAAAGAGACATCAGAGATCCATTTTTTTTAAGCACAGAGAATGGTTGGTGCCTGAAATGTTTTGGTGATGGAGGCTGGTACAATAGGGACATTTAAAAAACCCTTAGATAAATAAATGGCATTAAAAATAGAGGGTTATGGGCTGTGAGGATAGGAAGTGTTAGGTTTATATTGGCTGGCACAACATACTGTTCTGTATTGGATACTGTCAGAATTTAAAGGAAGATTGGAACAAATGGCATGAGAAATCAAAGGGTTCAGATTTCTATGGATCAAGGCTGAGATTGAATATTATAAATCTTGGGAAAATTCAGACACATACAGATCATAGTTGAAAATCAATCCAATTTTAATTCAAAATTAAAATTTTGCAGTTGCTGGAAATCTAAATCAAAAATGGATTATGCTGGAAATACTCAGCAATTCAGGCCAATTTGAATTTGAAACAATAACACATGCTTTCTCTCTCTCCAGATGTTGTCTGACTAGTAATACTTTTGTGCTTTTATAAAGCTCAATTTAATATTCCCCAAGCATTTCTATTGTCTTTCAGACACTTACCAGTCAATTTTGCTTTTCTGTCATTAGATCTTCAAATTGTCTGATCCCTTTATCTCCAAATTTTCACTTGGATGTTGTACAAACCATTACAAAAACAACTACACTTCAGCACCACTTCATTAATTGTGAAGTATCTTGGAAAGCTTCCAGCTTGTTTGAGGCTCTGCATAAATTAGGCTTTGATCATGCACAAACAACTCTTGAATGATTTACAGTGCAAGTTTGATGTACCAGGTGGTTACCTCAGAGATGCCCAAATTGTGACATCTTAAGAAGAGTTAGGAGATAAGACTGACAATGGAGGGCACAGAGAGGTCTCGTAATGTCGACCAAAGGGCGAGTCATCACCCAATCCTCTAAATGGCCCCTTCGCAGTAGCCAAACAATAGTTCCTGAATCACAATGTGGATTCTGTCCATTTAGAGGTAAAGTGGACATAAACCACTATATGACAATTCCAATAAAACTGCAAAGAGCAGCACCAGCAATATACATTGACCATTGCTTCATTGAAGCTGTTGACTCAATCAATCAGAGGGATTGTGGAATATCCTTCACAGATATTTGTCTCCATCTTGCATCTGCTGCACAAAGATAAGCAACAAGTCTGCCACAGAGCTCATCTCATTGAAGAATGCCGTTAATCAAGGCTCCAACATGCTCCCACAATTTTCTCAATCTTCCTCACTGCAATCTTGCACATTGCTTCCAACAAATTTTTCTCGGGAAAAACGTTAACAATCAGAACCAACAGGTCACCCAAACATTTGCAATTGATCTTCAGTAACCAAACAATGATTTCCATCAAAGAATATTTACAACTAGACCTCATAAAACATAGTCAACTCCACATATCATGAAAGCAAAGCCAGACATTGATGATAAAATTATTCATGGATTTTAATGCTCCACAACAACCTTTGGTTTATTGAGGAAAGAGGTGTTTGGAGATCAAGTTTTCAGACCTGGCACAAAGCTAGTGGTCTCCTAGACTGCAGTGACCACTATCCTCCTATATTTTCACTTATGTGCAGTTTTGCTCAGCTTACTGCAGAAAAGATATTATTAAGATTGAAAGAGTGCAGAGAAGATTGCAAAGATGCTGCCGGGACTTGTGGAACTGAGTTACAGTAAAAGATTAAACAGATTAGTTCTTTACTCCTGGAGTGTAGAAGAATGAATGGAGATTTGATAGAGGTATGTAAAAATTAATAGGGATATAGAAAAATTAAATGCAAACAGGCCTTTTCCTCTGAGGTTAGGTGAACATGTGTTAAAGGTGAAAGAAAAAAATATGTTCAAGGGAACATGAGGGAAAACTATGGCTCTATGGTTCTGAGGCTTGGACTACTGTTGGGAAGGATCTCAAGGCACTAGCAAAATATACCACCAAAACTGACTTTTCAAAACACTGTGAATTCCCCATTGCCAACCAACAACCTCAACACTATTATCTCAGCAGTGTAAAGGTTTTCCCAAACTAAATTAACAGACTGCTTTTGACAGAGATTCTTTTGCTCAATAAAATACTGAACAAAGATGTTTGGCAGGTCACATTAGTCATATACCTGGTCCCAGAAATAGACACTGTATTCTAAGCCCTGTCATTGGACAGAGGAAAAGATCCAAGTATGTGCTTAAAGCCTCTTTTAATAAAATGCAATGTCACCACTGAGTTTTGATCATTAATGATTAAAGTAGAGAAGTAGCATTTGGATTTCTCTTAGCAACTTTGAGGATATGTATGTGAAGAATGCAAAATCCAAAAAGGCAAAAGATTGTGGGTTTTTTTCAGTCCATGTTAGGTACAGAGCACACAATTAATCTTGTCACTCCAAAGGAATATAGAGGGACTACTGATCTGTCTGGGGTGATGGCTTTCAAAGAAGCTATGACTTTAAGGTCCCAGCTGACTTCTCATGTAGTTGTAAAAGGTTCCACTGCCTTTTTTGTGGAAAAGTACATTTGTTCTCTCGATGTCATTACACCGTTATTAGTCTGATAAAATTTATTTTAAAATATATTTTATTGGATAGTCTATCTTATTACTCTCTATGGAAGATGCACAAAGTGAGTGACATTTTCCTCCTTAATAACAATTACTTCAAAAGTTCTCCTTTGTGACAAATTTTAGGATGGAAAGTGAGTGAAGGAAAAATGCCAGCCGTTTTCTTCCTTTTCAGTGTATTCAGGCCAGAATGTCGTATATAAAACAAGCAAGCCTGATTGTTTTACATTGCCACTCATGCAGAATTTTCCACATTAAGATGACCAGACACTATAATTGATTTATTGTTTGCTGACCAAGAATTGTGAATTTATCTGGTGTATTATCTCAGCAGAGGGTCTTCCTAAATTCAATTAATAGACTGCTTTTGAAAGAGGTTTCTTTTGTTCGATAGGGCACAAAGTCAGGTACCACTTTAATGCTAACGGACCAAATTATACTTATGTAGAATACGACCGGTGACATCAACTCACCTCTACATTGTACAGGAATGGAAATCAACGTGGAAGCCCAAGGCAAGCTGGAGTTTGGATGCCGGTGCTTCAAATCCTCATTCTGATGCTGGACTTCACAATAAATCAAGTGGAGGAGCACTGACAACCTCAGCTGAGGGGGGGGCAGTTACACTGAAAAGGCTTTGGCCTTTTAACTCTATTCAAACCTTGCAAAAAGCCTGCATTCATATGAACAGGATGACCAGCTTGTCACTGCAGCAAAATACTACAGATGCTGAAACTCAAAAATAAAATGTTAGCAGGTCTGGGAACAAACCTGCAGTGAAAAAAAACCAGAGTTAACATTTTGTTAAACCTCATCAACTGATTCTCAAAACTAATGATAATGATGAAACCAAAATGTTAAGTTTGTTTTTTATTTCTCTTCCAAGGTGCTGAGCATTGACTACATTTTCAGTAAATAGCATCACTGCAGGCTTCTCTACAAAGCAGAAAATATGCAAAATGCCATCATAACATTTATCCTCAAACTCTTACAATGAGTCAAAACTCTGTCCATTAAAGTTTCTACATTTTACAAGCACACTGGATAGATTTCCTTTAAATTGTAAGAGTAATATCAAGATATAAAAAAAAAATTGCTGCAAAATGATCAATGACAGAGCTCTTTAAGAAAAACTTACTCCTATATGCATGTGTTAAATGGAAATGATCACAAATTGGTCAATACTATTAATTATTTTAATTGGGTGCCAATAAGGACTCCAAACTGAGGATTTGAAAGAAAAAAAACATTTGGGGAAAAAAAAAAATCTTTATCCCTCATCGAAATGGATGATCTGTTTATACCTTAACATTCCTTCTCCCTGCTCCCACTACCATTCACTTCCTCAGACCACTCCTTTCTCTGCTCACTTCCCAACCGTCCCCAAGAATCATCCTTCGATTGCTGTACCTTCAGGCTAGAAGAGATGCAATTCACCATCAGCAAGGCGGGTGACAGAACCACTTTTACTGTTCTGCTAGGGCTCCTGTATATTCGCATCTTTTGCTTGAGGCGGGGAATCAGCAACTTTACCTTCTGCCTTGCCTGACTGTGGTAAAGCTTGTAAAAATACACGGCTGTATGTCCCTCGATATAAATACAGCTCACAGCATTGCTCAGCTATGATTAAAAAAACCATGTCCTTGTTTTAAAGGTATATGAACAATATACAATTGTCCACCTTTTGAGTAATTCTATTACCCTAAGGATATTGTTAAAAGTTTATCACCAAGTATTTTATTCTGCGGTATGGCTAAAATCAGCACAGTTAAACATGAAATGACACATTATTCAACATGCAAAAGAATAAAACCAGATTAAGGAATATCACTGCATGCAATTCTAGACATGCTTTACTGCTGTGCCCGTTCTGTGGATCGATGACAATGCTACTTACAAGGTAAACTTGTAAAGTGTTGGCACAAGTCCCATAATACAGTTGAAATGATTAGAAATATCCCAAGAGTGGAGAAAACATGAAATGTAGGTCACCTCACACTATCATTTTCTCCCTTCAGAGGCAACTTTCTTACTGAATGTTCTTTTCAAATTTCTCACTTCAAGGCCACACAGTTTCCACCCATTGTCATAATACATAAACAAAAACATCCTATTTAGCCACATGAATGATCTTATTTACCTCCTGGAATCATTCCTCAAACATTGGATCACATACAATTTTGTTGTGCTAAATAATGCCCGGCTTTGCTCTGATACCCATGGGGTTCCCAGAAAAAAATATGATATCAGCCAAAAGTCTGGTCTGAAATAGTTCTACCCTGGAACAAACTTTAAAAAGGGACCTGCACTATTCCGGAGAGGACCAGCATTTCCCAATTCTTTGCTGCCCAGAGGCCAAAGAAAGATTACAGACTTATGGGCACATTCTCCTCTGGCATTCAGACATCAACAACAAATACATACTTAATCTCTGTTTAGGGAAACAAAAGCTGAAGGGGAGATGGAGACAGCTTCCTTACTCTGCAAAATGAGTATGCAAGTCTATGTCTGCAAAATACAGTGTATAATTGTCACATAAGAGTTGATCTTGTGTAATAGTTGACCCCTCCCTTTTTTTTGCCCAAATATTGCATATTTTCCATTTGACCCCTGTAAAAGTGGGAGCCCCCCTACTTTTGGCACCAGCTGTCAGACCATCCAAGCTCCCAACACTCCAACAGCAAACCCTTGCCTCAGCTGCCCACCCGTCTGAGCTCCTGAAATCCCGACCGCAAATCCTTGCCTCGGTCACACACCCATTCGAGCTCCCAACGCTCTGACCGCCCACCCAACTGAGCTCCTGCCTCCCCAACCACCCAGCCATCCAAGCTCCCAATACACTGACTGCCCGCCCACTGGATCTCCCAATGCCCTTACCGCGGATCCTCGTCCTGGCTGCCCTCCCACCAGAACTTCTGATGCCCCAGCTACAGACTCTCTCCTAGGCCTCAGCCGCCCACTTCTCTGAGTTCCTGACACCTTGACCATGGATCCACTGCCCACCAGAGCTCCTGACACCCCAACTGCGTACCCTCACCCTAGTCTCCCAAAGACCGGGCCACGGACTCTTTCGTAGGTCCATCCATCTGCTCATCTGAGCTCCCGATGGCCCAAATGTGGACACCACCGACTCGCAGCCATCAGTTCCCGACACCTTGAATAATGCAAGAACTTACCACAGCCAAATATGTATGTATAAGTTATGCCCCCCAAAATTTCACCTGAAAAATTGGTCCAAAAAACCCGACTATTACATGACAAGAAGTTCTTGTGTCCCACAAAGCATTGGTTTAAAATGGAGCCAAGGGGCGATTTGTTCCCCACAGAAGGTAGATGGTATGTTGAATGAGCTGCCAGAGGAAGTGGGTTCAATTAAAATGTCCAAAGGCATTTAGATAGGTTCATGGAAATGAAAGCTTTGGAGGGAAATGGGTCAAACGCAGTCAAATGAGACTAGCTTAGGTAGGCAACTTGGCCGACATGGATGAGCTGGGCTGAAGAGCTGGTTTTCATGCTGTATAACTCTGACTGTATGACACCCACCAGGATTACGGCATGATCCTAGCAGGTAGGAGCCGCAGTGGTCTAAGCAGGAATAAGAAAAATGCCTCACACAGCAGATCAACTCAAAACAAAAAGTAACAATTCATTCATGATGTCATTCATGTTTGCAGGAGACCTGCACTACAAGGTGTGAGGGGATGCATCATCAAGTCTGTCCAGGCTGATTATTTGGGGACCATTATTGGCGATAAAGATAGTAATATAGAGAGGGCATTTTTGTTTACATCAATTTTGCAGATCTTGAGCTTTTCATCAGAATGTTCGTGTATCTGTGCAGTCGATGCTCACCCCCTGCCCTCAGCTGGGAGAAGAGGCTGTGGATGCTGAATATGGACATCCCACTGTGAACTCCTTCCTGCTGATTTTTATGGTTTGTCACATTGTAATTACCCAAGAAGGTTGAAAAAGCTTTGGAACCACTTCAGGGAGTAGGTGGATTGTCTTAAGAGGAAAAACAATTGGACAGGCTTGGTTTGTACCTGCTGGAGTTTAAATGAGTTGTTTTGATAGAAACACATAGTCTGGAAAGATTTTGACAATGTGGATGTGAAAAGGATGATTCTTCTTGGAGAATCTAGAACTAGGGATCTCCATTTACTCCACAGAAGTTAACTTAAGACCAAGAGGAGGTCCAATGTTTTCTCTGGGGGCTGTGAATTGTTGGAGCTCATTTCCTCAAAAGTTAGTTATTGAATATTTTTGGTAAAGATAGATACTTGATAAGCAAGGAAGTGAAAAGTAAGATCAGAGACAGAAAATTTGTTTCCACTGGTAGGTGCTCCTAGAACGATGGAACATAGCCTCAAGATTTGATGGACTAGATTTAGAACAAAGCTATGAATCTGTGGAATTCTCTGCCCAAAGAATCAGTAGAGGCTACCTCATTAATTAGACAGGTATAATTTTGGATTATTGGGGAATTAGGGGTTATGGAGAAAAAGTAGGTAAGTGGGGTTGTTCATGGCCAGATCAGCCATGATTTTATTGAATGGCGGAGCAGTTTGATGAGCCAGATTACCTTCTTTGGATGCTATTTCTTATGTTCAAGTGTTATTACAGTTAGGGAGCAGAGAACTGCTGCCAGTAGAGTCTGAGATACATCGCGGAACACTACGTCTTGGGATTTTATCAACCTGTGTTCTGTTATTTCAGAACCAACATCTTTTGCTTTGCAGAATGTGAGTTTGCTAAAGTGGATTTTTTTTGCGCTCTTTTGGGACAGATTAAGTTTAATCCAGTTTGTTCTGCTTTTACTAACCTTATTCTGTGTAGTTAAGGAATGAAAGATTGAGGTTATAATCAGATCAGCAATAATTTTGTTGAGAGGCAGTATGGACAAGAACAATGGTCTACACCTGCTTCCAATTTGTATAGTGGTATGTTCATGTGATTTCTGCACTTGTACATTGTGGAATATCAGGAATGAACTGGAGGCCCAATCCAGCCTAGATTACAGAAGTGAGTCCAGATGAACTTCACATTTCTCTCCTCTACTTTTGGGTAGCATGACCCCATTCGTCTGAACATGGTCACCATCCTTGATTGAAATAAAAGTGCAGGTAATTGAAATTTTAAAGACCCATAAAAGACATTTTAAAAGTGTTCAAGGTCTTTTGCAGATTCTCATCAGGGCAGCTCATCCCCCACCCCAAGTGTGATATAGAGAATTTAGGTTAAAAGACTTAAGTTAAAATGTGATGATTAATCATAAACAGGGAAGCCAGAACGGACAGAGAGTTTACTAGCAGTCAAGGACAGAAGGAGCTGCTGAATATGTTTTTTTTAAACCTATCTTTTCATGGTCATAGTGAGAGACATGCAGGAGACAAAGGATTGATAAGAAGTGTGAGAAACAGAATTCAGTGAATGTAGAGTTCACAGCGTACGTAACGAACGTGATAATTAATAATGCAGTTATACTTAGAATGTTTTTGTAATACTAACCAATTAAAACAGTATTAATAAGAAGGGGAAGGGCAAATAATAAAGGTATAAAAATCAATGCACTGTATGTATCGGGGCTTAACTGGTGAGAAACCAGTTGAGTCCAACTCTGCAGACTTGTAAATAAAGCTTGTCGTGTCATCAGTTTTAAAGAGACTCATGTGTGAGAAGTTTTATTTCTGACACCAAGGCCAATACCTGCAAACCAAGGCAGCAGACTTCAAGACTGAGTGGACCTGTGGGGCTGCACAAAATAAGTACAAGTAAAGTGAAACAATTTATGAAGGGCTCAAATCTGAAATGTTGATGTATTTTTACCTTTGCTATATAAAGGACACTGTTTGACCTGCTGAGTTTCTCCAGCATTGTGTGTTTTTACTTCAACCGCAGTGTCTACAGATTTTCATGCTTTACTTGGACTAAATGTAAGCTGTTTTAAAAATTCAGAGCAAAAGAACATTTCAACAAATACAGATACTACACAACAAAGCGAGTTAGTGCCGAAAATCTGTAAAGAATAACGGAACAATGTCTGACAATATCCAAGGAGACAATGATTCTGTGTTTGGAGTACCAAACACACAACTGGCAGCAACACACTATTCTACAATGTGGAAAGCAGTCAAATCAAGTACATGTTACAATTTAGGTTAACAGATTGTGCTTGAGCTGATATACAGAATTATGAAATGAGACTAGAACATAGAACACTACAGCACAGTACCTTCAGCTCTCAATGTTGTGCCAACCCACATATTCCTTAAAAAAAGTACTAAATCCTTATACCCCATCACCTATTTTTCTTCCATCCATGTACCTGTCTAAGAGTCTTTTAACTGCCCCTAATGTTTCAGCATCCACCTCCATCACTGACAAAGCATTCCAGGCACCTACAACTCTCTGCATATAAAACTTACCCTTGATGTCTGCCCTAAACTTCCCTTGATGAAACTTCCCTTAATGTCTGCCCTAAACTTCCCTTGATGAAACTTCCCTTAATGTCTGCCCTAAACTTCCCTTGATGTCTGCCCTCAACTTCCCTTGATGTCTGCCCTCAACTTCCCTTGATGTCTGCCCTCAACTTCCCTTGATGTCTGCCCTCAACTTCCCTTGATGTCTGCCCTCAACTTCCCTTGATGAAACTTACCTTGATGTCTGCCCTCAACTTCCCTTGATGTCTGCCCTCAACTTCCCTTGATGTCTGCCCTCAACTTCCCTTGATGTCTGCCCTCAACTTCCCTTGATGTCTGCCCTCAACTTCCCTTGATGTCTGCCCTCAACTTCCCTTGATGTCTGCCCTCAAATTCCCTTGATGTCTGCCCTCAAATTCCCTTGATGTCTGCCCTCAACTTCCCTTGATGTCTGCCCTTAACTTCCCTTGATGTCTGCCCTCAACTTCCCTTGATAAAACTTCCTTTGATGTCTGCCCTAAACTTCCCTTGATGTCTGCCCTAAACTTCCCTTGATGTCTGCCCTAAACTTCCCTTGATGAAACTTCCCTTGATGTCTGCCCTAAACTTCCTTTGATGTCTGCCCTCAACTTCCATTGATGTCTGCCCTCAACTTCCCTTGATGTCTGCTCTCAACTTCCCTTGATGTCTGCCCTCAACTTCCCTTGATGTCTGCCCTCAACTTCCCTTGATGTCTGCCCTTAACTTCCCTTGATGTCTGCCCTCAACTTCCCTTGATGAAACTTACCTTGATGTCTGCCCTCAACTTCCCTTGATGTCTGCCCTCAACTTCCCTTGATGAAACTTACCTTGATGTCTGCCCTCAACTTCCCTTGATGTCTGCCCTCAACTTCCCTTGTTGTCTGCCCTTAACTTCCCTTGATGTCTGCCCTCAACTTCCCTTGATGAAACTTACCTTGATGTCTGCCCTCAACTTCCCTTGATGTCTGCCCTCAACTTCCCTTGATAAAACTTCCTTTGATGTCTGCCCTCAACTTCCCTTGTTGTCTGCCCTCAACTTCCCTTGATGTCTGCCCTAAACCTCCCTTGATGTCTGCCCTAAACTTCCCTTGATGTCTGCCCTCAACTTCCCTTGATGTCTGCCCTCAACTTCCCTTGATGTCTGCCCTCAACTTCCCTTGATAAAACTTCCTTTGATGTCTGCCCTAAACTTCCCTTGATGTCTGCCCTCAACTTCCCTTGATGTCTGCCCTCAACTTCCCTTGATAAAACTTCCTTTGATGTCTGCCCTAAACTTCCCTTGATGTCTGCCCTCAACTTCCTTTGATGTCTGCCCTCAACTTCCCTTGATGTCTGCCCTCAACTTCCCTTGATGTCTGCCCTCAACTTCCCTTGTTGTCTGCCCTCAACTTCCCTTGATGTCTGCCCTAAACTTCCCTTGATGTCTGCCCTAAACTTCCCTTGATGTCTGCCCTCAACTTCCCTTGTTGTCTGCCCTCAACTTCCCTTGATGTCTGCCCTCAACTTCCCTTGATGTCTGCCCTCAATTTCCCTTGTTGTCTGCCCTCAACTTCCCTTGATGTCTGCCCTCAACTTCCCTTGATGTCTGCCCTTAACTTCCCTTGATGTCTGCCCTCAACTTACCTTGATGAAACTTCCCTTGATGTCTGCCCTAAACTTCCCTCCCTTCACTTTATACATGTCCTCTGGTATTTGCTATTCCTGCCCTGGGAAACAGGCACTGGCTGTTCACCCTACCCCCCCACATCTCCATCGGGCACACAAAACCCAAAACGGTCAACCAGTTTACCTATCTCGGCTGCACCATTTCATCAGATGCAAGGATCGACAATGAGATAGACAACAGACTCGCAAAGGCAAATAGCGTCTTTGGAAGACTACACAAAAGAGTATGGAAAAACAACCAACTGAAAAACCTCACAAAGATAAGCGTATACAGAGCCGTTGTCATACCCACACTCCTGTTCGGCTCCGAATCATGGGTCCTCTACCGGCACCACCTACGGCTCCTAGAACGCTTCCACCAGCGTTGTCTCTGCTCCATTCTCAACATCCATTGGAGCGCTTTCATCCCTAACGTCGAAGTACTCGAGATGGCAGAGGTCGACAGCATCGAGTCCACGCTGCTGAAGATCCAGCTGCGCTGGATGGGTCACGTCTCCAGAATGGAAGACCATCGCCTTCCCAAGATCGTGTTATATGGCGAGCTCTCCACTGGCCACCGTGACAGAGGTGCACCAAAGAAAAGGTACAAGGACTGCCTAAAGAAATCTCTTGGTGCCTGCCACATTGACCACCGCCAGTGGGCTGATAACGCCTCAAACCGTGCATCTTGGCGCCTCACAGTTTGGCGGGCAGCAACCTCCTTTGAAGAAGACCGCAGAGCCCACCTCACTGACAAAAGGCAAAGGAGGAAAAACCCAACACCCAACCCCAACCAACCAATTTTCCCCTGCAACCGCTGCAACCATGTCTGCCTGTCCCGCATCGGACTTGTCAGCCACAAACGAGCCTGCAGCTGATGTGGACTTTTTACCCCCTCCATAAATTTTCGTCCGCGAAGCCAAGCCAAAGAAAGAATCTTGTAGACTTCTATCAAGTCTCCTCTCATCTTTCTACTCTTCATAGAAATAAGTCTCAGCTCTGATGATCTTGTCTCATAAAACTTATTTTCCAATTCAGGTAACATCCTGGTAAATCTCCTCTGCACCCTCTCCATAGCTTCCACATCCTTCCTATAATAAGGTGACCTGAACTGAACACAAGATTTGTAGAGTTACAACATGACCTCTCTACTCCTGAATTCAATCACCCTATTAATGAAGCCTAGCATCCCATAGGCCTTCTTAACTATCCTATCAACCTGTGTAGTGACCTGAGGGATATATGGATTTAGACCCCAAGGTCCCTCTGTTTATCCACACTCTCTTAAAAAACTGACCATTAACCCTGTACTCAGCCTTCTGGTTTGTTCTTCCAAAATGCATCACCTCATACTTATCCAGATTGCACCGTATCTGCCACTTTTCTGCCCAACTCTGCATCCTCTCTATGCCCTCATGTCACCTGTTAACAACCTTCAGCTCCATCCACAACTCCTCCTTTTGTATCATCTGCAAACTTACTGACTCATCCTTCTGCCTCTTCATCGAGGTCATTTATAAAAATCAGAAAGAGCAGAGGTTCCAGAACTGATCCTTGCAGTACTTCAGTAGTCACTAACTTCCAGAAAGAATACTTTCCTTCCAATTCTATTCTCTACTTTCTACCTGCAAGCCAATTTTCTACCCACACAGCCAAGGTTCAATGGATTGCATACCTCAGAACTTTCTGAACGACTCTATCATGGGGGACCTTGTCAAATGCCTTACTAAAATCCATATAAACTATGTCTACTGCCTTATCCTCATCAATTTCTTTTGTTACTTTCTCAAAAACCTCAATTAGGCTCATGAGGCACAACCTTCTCTTCACAAAGCCATGCCAACTATCCTTGAGCAGACTGAACTTCTCAAAATCCTCATTGATCCTATCCTTAAGAATCTTCTCCAAAAGTTTGCACACCACTGACTTAAGACTCACCAGTCTATAATTCCCAGGATTTTCCCTATTATCTTTTTTAAACAAGGGGATTACATTTGCCATTCTCCAATCCTCCGGCACCTCCCCTGTGACAAAGAAGACTACTGTGCCATCTATTTCTTCCCTCACATTCCACAACAACCTGGGGTACATTGCGTTTGGCCCTGGGGACTTATTAATCTTAATGTTTTTAAGAAGATCCAACACTTCCTCTTCCTTAATCTCAACAGTGCCCAGCATACAAGCCTGTTTTATTCAGACCTCACACTGATTAAGGTCCTTTTTTTCTTGTGAATACTGAAGCAATGTATTTATTTAGGATCTCCCCAACCTCCTCTGTCTCCAGGCACATGTTGCCTCCCTTATCCTTTAGCGGCCCCACCTTCATTCTCATCATCCTTCTGTTCTTCAAATGTGCAGAGAATACATTGGGGTTCTCCTTAATCCTACATGTAAAGACCTTCTCATGCCCCTTTTGAGTTGTCCTAAGTCCTTTCTTAAGTTCTTTCCTGGCTACCATATATTTCTCATGAGCCCTTCCTGTTTCCTGCTTCCTATATCTAATGTATGCTGCTTTCTTCCTCTTGATTAGCTGCCTCACCTGTTTCGTCAACTAAGGTTCCCTTTTCATACTATCTTTTCCTTGACCCAGTGAGACAAACCCATCCTGAACCCACCACAAGTGGCCCCTAAACTTCCACTACATTAGTTATGTGCTTTCTCCCTTGAACATCCGTTTCCAATTTACTCTTGCTAGTCCCTGCTTCATTCCATCTTAATTAGCCCTTCCCCAATTAAGCATTTTTGTATTTTGTCTAATTTTATCCTTTTTCATAGCTATGTTAAAGCACAGGGAGTTGTGGTCACTCTCAACAAAATGCTCCCCCACTGAGAGGTCTGCCACCTGACCAGCTTCATTACTCAGAATTAGATCCATTATGGCCTCTCCACTCATTGGCTGGATCTGACACTGTCAGGTATCGTTCTTGGATATACCTGACAAATTCAGCCCTATCCATTCCTCTTGCAGTCAGGAGGTGCCAGTCAATATAAGGGAAATTGAAATCCCCTGTAACTACAACCTTGTATTTCCTGCACCATTCTAAAATCTCCCTCCTTATCTGCTCCTGAGGGCTATTTGGGGGCCAATAGACTACTCCTAACACAGGGATTGCTCCCTTCCAAATTCTGACTTCCACCCAACCATTTCAGTAGACACTCCCTCTGGAGCATCCTCCCTTTCTATAGCTGCGATACTACCCCTGATCAGTAATGCTACTCCCCCCACTCTCTTACTTCCCATTCTATTCTTTTTAAAACACCTAAACCCTGGGTATCTGTATCAGCCAATACTGCCCTTCCTCGAGCCAAGTCTCTGTAATGGCCACAACATTGTAGTTCCACATAATGATCCATACTCTGTTTATCCCTTTATTCCTCATACTCCTCATGTTGAAATAGACACATTTCAAACCCTCTTACTGCTTTGTCCCCTCCCTGTCCTTCCTCATAAACTCAGAACACATAGCATCTTGCTTTTGATCTCTGTCCTATTTTATGCCCTCATATTCTGGTTTCCACTCCCCTGCCAAACTTGTTTAACCCCCCCCAACCCCCTCCCCCACCTCCAACAGCTCTAGAAAACCTGGCTGCCACGATACTGGTCCCTTTCTAGTTCAGGTACAGCCCATTCTTTTTGTACAGGTCAGGCCTTCCTCAGAAAAGATCCCAATGATCCACAAATCTGAACCCCTGCACCCACTCTTCAGACATGCATTCATCAGCCACAACTTCCTATTCCTACCTCTCGAGCACGTGGAACAGACAGCAATCCCAAGTTTACCACCCTTGAGGTCCTGGTTTTTAACTTCTTTCCTAACTCCCGTTATTCCCTCTTCAGGACCTCATCACTACTCCTATACATGTCATTGGTTCCCAAGTGGACCACGACATCTGGGTGCTCAGAATGCTATGAACTTGATCAGAGACATCCCTGGCCCCGTCACCTGAGGCAACATACCATCCAGAAGCCTCGATCTCATTCACAGAACCTCCTATCCACTCACCTAACCAACAAGTCTGCAATCACTATAGACCAGGGACCAGCCTCTGTGCCAGACACGTGAAAACCACAACTTGCCCTTGGTAGATCATCCCCCCCAACCCCCGATAGTATCTGAAACATTATGCTTATTCCCCTTCCCTCTGCTAACAGTCACCCAGTTACCTGTTTCCTGACTTTTTTTTGGGGGGGGAGTGACTGTCTCCCTGAAGCTCCTCTCTATCACTGCCTCTGCCTCCCAAATGATCCCGAGTTCATCGAGCTCCAGCTCCAGTTTCAGTTCCTTAACTCAGTCTCCCAGGAGCTGCAGCTGGATGCTCCTCTTGATTGTGAAGTCATCAGGGACAACCGTGCTGTCCCAGATTTCCCCACACCCTACATTCGGAGCATTCTAGTGCCCCAGCTGCATCCATTAACTCTTCCTAATTTACATCTATCTAGCCTTGTCTCACTGGAACCAAGCTCATCCTCAACCTCTGCTCGCCGAAGCCTTGTGAGCTAAAGCCTCTATGTCCCACTTCTAATCTAGTAATGAGAGCAAGGATTTTGTTGTAGCTACCAGAGATGTAGAATCTCATACAATCACTATGTTTAAGAGGAGAATGTTGAAGAAGTTTGGGAGATTTGGCATGGTCATTGAAATTTCTACATGTGTAATGTCAAAAGTATATTGACTGGTTGCATCACAGCCTGGTTTGATAATTTAACAAAAACATAAAAAGCATCAGAAAGAAGCAAACAGCCAATTCCACCATGAGCTTTGACTTTCCAATTATTGAAGACATCAATGTGAGGCGCCACCGTAAGAAGGCAGCCAACATCATAGAGGACCCCCTTCACCATGGTCACAACCTCTTCTTGCTGCTGCCTTCAGGCAGAAGGTTCAGAAGAATTAAGTCCAATAGGTGCAAGAACAGTTTTTTTCCCCGAATATCTTTATACTGTTGAATCTCCCCTTACTACTCTAGATATTAACTACTCTGACATCACAAAAAAGCCTGCATGATTGAAAACACAACTTTATATCTTGCACTAGTATAACTGAATATCCATGATCTATTTATCTTATATACAGCTATTTGTTATCTCTTTCTGTATGGCAATTTAATGATTCATATACAGTTTTTCTTTTAAAGAATATCTTTTTGGCTGCAGCAAGTAGGTACTCTGTACTTATGTGTATGACAATAAACTCATTACCATTAATTAGATAGACAATTAAATAGTGAAGGCTTAGGGGAATATGTACCAGTACCAGTACTTAATGCAGGCAACAGTGAACAGTGCAGATTGACAAAAAGTTTGGCATGGACATGGTGGGTCATGAACCCCATTTCTGGGCTGTTTGACACAATGACTCCAATAAGATGGTTACTATTGTGTGAGATAAAGTTTAATTTAAAAAAAAAGTTTCTGTCTGCTTCACGTTTGAAGCAACACTGGTCTCAGTAGCTGCTTCATATTCTCAAGAGCCAATTTTTTTTGACATCAGCATTGCTATTCCTCTAAAATCCACGATGACATTCCAAAAGCAAAATTATGAAGTGTGCACAAAATACTATAACTCAAGGGATGAGTTTAGCACATATTACAAGGCAATCCTGGACCTCTACAAATGTTGATGCATTTAAGTCCTATTTTTTATTTCAATTGTCTGCTACATCGCTGGCAATTGTCCGGAGTTCTGCTTCTGAGGCAATGAGTTTTGGGTTTTGGAAAGTGCGTTTAATCTGTCAATCAGCAACTCTCTCTGTGAAGTGGGGCTGGGAGATTGAACCACAAAACTGCAAAGGCATTTTGTGGGTATATCTGTGAAAGGAATAGTCTTTGGTGGCTGATGTAATCAATGAATGTAATCTGTCCACTGAGAGAGTTCTCAAGGCCAACTGGCATGTTATAAAGAGTAAGCAGCCTTGAAACTTGGTGATTCAGACAGGAATTTACAGAATTAGATGTCGTGACAACAGTCCACTGTGGATTCTTGGAAGGAATGTGCTGCATGCAAGGCCAAGAGGTGTGGTCATTTTCTCCACCAAAGCCGGAGCAATTGTTGTTACGAACTTGCTTACTGATTTGGCCACAATATTACATTTTAGGCAATTCTTTTCTTTTCGATCCTGGAAGGTTTTTGCTGTAAGGGGCTAAATTTTGTGTATTTAACATAAATGCATGGTTTTACTTTATATGGACACTAGTATAATGTCCTGATGCATGTCAAACTAATTGCAATATAAATTGATTGCATATATTTCGAGAATTTTTTTAATGAACATTTTTTTGTACTGTATGTCAATTGAGTTTAAACAAAATAATGCGAGGGGATTCTTGTGACATTGAAAGGCATTAGTTCAATCCATTTTGGGCTCATTTTAATGAAAAGAAAATGGAAAGGAGAGGTCAAATGTTGAAAATCTGAAACAAAATCCCAAAACAGCTCAAACCTAACCTCTCCGTCTTCCTGATGCTTGGAAGAAGGACAGTTGGCCCATTGCAAATTAGCAGGTCATTGAAACTTCTACAAAAGGTAATAGACTAAGCTTGAGTCCGCAAAAATTTTAAAAAAAAGTTACAGCAAGAAGGTTGAATCCATTACCTATATCATTGCAATACCAGGTAAGCTCCAAGAAATTCCCCAGCATACACATTTACCTCATGGATGATCACTTACTCTCTACAAAGCACCTGTGTGTAACCAGCTTGTGCTGGGCTTGGTTGGAGCAGTAAAGAGTCGCAGATAGATTGATCCGTGTGGAAGGAGGATAGGAAATTTAAGTGCCAGGCAACAGGAAGCTCACATATGCCCTTGTGGACTGAGGTCAGGTGTTTTGCAAAGCGGTTATCCAATCTGCATTTGGTTCCTCCAATGCAGAGGAGATCACATTGTGAAGATCAATTACAGTCTACTAGAATGGAAGAAGTACAAGTGAATCATTGCCTCGACAGAAAGGACTGTCAATTCCTGGATGGTGGGGAGACCTAAAAAGGACAGGCTGCATCTCTCCTGGCTGCATGGGAATGTCGTTTAAAAGGGGGAGAGGTGAATGGGGATAGAACAGCATCAGGGACTTGCAAAGTGAATAGTCCTTCAAAATGCTGAAAGGGGGGGGAAATACATATCAGATGGAGGAGTTTGCTGGAGCTGGAGGAGCATGCTCCATTGATGGGTGGAAGGTTAAGATGGAGAGAGGGGTGTGATAACTGAGGTGCAGGAAGTAAATTAGATGCAGTCAAGGGCTCTGGCAACTGGTAGAGGGCAAATCATACTTCAAGAAGGACTGTGAGAAGGATACAGGAACCCAAGGATAAACCTAAAGAGGACTCCAGGTATAATTGTGCAAGAGAAGCCATGGTGGAAATGCTCTGACCAAATCTGAGGCGGGGTGCAAAAGAGGTTCATTATACTGAGTGAACAATGAAGAGCAGATGCAGTTTTATACTGAAAAAAATTCTCAAAAGTCAAGGAGAATGAATAGAAATGTACCATTATTAGATGATCCAATTTGTGGTTTTGATTTAGGTTACATTTGGGTAAGTGAGATTACAATAAGGAGTTATGAATCTCAGGTAGCACAAAATCTAATGACTTTGGAAAAAAAATAATTTGGACAGAGCATTGGTAGTTTACAAAGACAAGAGGATTTAAGAATTTAGGTGCTTTAATGCTGGAGTAATTATATGAACACAAAAGTGTGCAAGGAGTGAACGTATTTACAATATCGGGAAATCCAAGAATGAGAAGGACAAGTTCTGTTGGTCAGTGAGAAGAAACAGGTAGCTTCAGCTTACAAAGCTCTGAGCTCTGAAACATTTCCCATGAATTTTAACACAATTTTTTTTTGAAACAAGTTAACCTTCAAGTTATTAATAGCCTTCTGCTATTAAGTTAGGGACAGTTCTGTGAGGCAAAATAAGTGATTTGATGTTATCCTTACAGAGAAGCTGTATGCTGTCAAGGTGGGGGCATTATTTGTAGCAAGAATTAGTGGTTTGATCACTGTGCCGGGTGTTTGGGGGTCTATATGGGGAAATATTTGCTGGCTGCTGCAGGGTTCCAGGTGGATTTTCTTAGGGTAGAGTGGGTATTTCCCTAGGCATTTGGAATAACAGTGGGATGGATTTGCTGGCTACAGGGGGCCTGCAGACACTTGTCTGCCGACTGGGATTGGGGCATTCTTGTCTACCTTCACTCCTGACCACCCTTTCCCACTATCCTACCAGATACTATAATTCAATGAAAAGGAGAGCGAAATAGTAGCCATAATGAGCTCATAGACTATGTGAGACAAAAAGAACCAAGTTCAGGATTGGGAAAGGAAGGCCTTGAAAGTCCTGATATAATGGCTCATAAAGAATATTGGGTGCAGGTGTTGCTTAAACCATCAGTTACACCAGAAAATTTCAGATATCAGAACTGAAGCTTTAACATGATACACAAAAAGTTCTCAAAGCAAAAAAACAAAGATAGTTGGAATTGCACAGCAGAACTAAAATGTTCTGCAAAGATAAATAACAATATCTGAAACAGAAATCATAATTTGACAGAGTAATAACAAAAGAGCCTACTTCAAATGAATAAAATTTTGCCTCTTTCCCAGAGGCAACAACAGTAGTATTTGCATATATTTTCCTTAATTTTGTAAAAGTTTTAAACAATTTCTAAAAGTGAGGCTTCTTTTGACCATGGAAGAGCAAAGTATCCATATCTCTGCCATTCCATCATGAGCTGATCATTCTCCTTGTCACCCAATAACCTGCCCTGCCTTTCTCCATAACCTTTGAAACCCTGACTATTTAGATATCTATTAATCTCTGCCTTCACAGAAAATTCCTGAGGATCACCACTCTCTGGCTAAAGAAATATGACCACATCTCTGCTTCAAATTGGGGCCCTTCAATCCTGAAGTTGTGCCCTCTTGTCTTCGACTCGCCTACTATGGGAAAAAAATTTGCCACATCTACTCTGTCTAGGCATTTCAACATTCAAAATGCTTCTATGAGATCCTCATTCTTTTGAACTCCAAGCAGTACAGTCCAAGGGCTGTCAGATGTTTGTTATATGCTAATCCCTTCATTCGAGGATTAATTAATAATTATTTTCTGAACCCTTTCCAATGCTAGCACATCCTTTCTTAAATAAGGAGCCCAAAACTGTACCTGGTATTCCAAGTGAGGCCTCATCAGTTCCTTATAAAACCTCAACATCATATCCTTGCTTTATAAATATGTATTCTTTACTTCAGACCTTTGGCAACCCAGGTGTCTGTGAACAACAGAGATGTTTCTCATTATCCTAATCTGTAAAAGATGTCAGATTTGACAATCCTTTGGCCTAGATCAAGGGCTCAATTATTTGCTGACACAAAGTGACTAAATGCCATTTTCCTTTCCGTATTTCAAGTTCCCTATCCTTATTTTCTGATCACAGTACCGCCAGGCAATTTTCTGTTTACAGACTGATTCTAATCAGTACTTTGTTATCTTAAATTGGCAAGATCCCAACTAAACCTTCTGAAATGTCTATTTACAACAATTGAACACCAATTAAAATCAATCCATACATCTGGTTTTCATAAAGGTGTATACTGCAAGCAAACCATCCATGAAATAGATTCAGTGATCCAAAATTCTAGAGATAATATTTAAAACTGATATCAAACCATAACATGTTTCCAAAAGACACAGAAAACAATGTTCAAAATCTACCGAGTGTAATTTTTGTGCAAAGCTTACTTGATTTGGAAAATTTGACATTCAAAGCCACTTTTATAGAAAGTTTTGTGGAAATTAGATTAAGTAATACCATGTTTTTTGGACAGAAGTTCAATATCAATAAAAATAACTAATGAAATCAGGTTCATGCAATTAATAAAGTCCACAAATTCATTCTTATTTTGAGTTGTCAACATGGTGAATTGTAGTATAATCCCAAAGGGAAAGGCACCTCAGATTGCAATCAGTTTTATTTTTATAAAAGTATAGGTGAGAGTACTGGAACCAGGTAGTTATCTAGAATTTAAGCCAGGTATCATAAATATTCAAAACTTTAAGCACAAGAAAAAAGTTATAGAAATGTTTCATACATTGCAGGGTTAAATTATTCAATTTTTGCTTGATGTACAGCACACTTCTATTAAACAAGAAGGATTATTTACATTTACTGCTTGATTTTTTTTAAACACTGTCTGTAATGCCCACCCATATTGTGTATTATGGATAACATGCAATATCCTTGGATTCCAATTTAATATCCAAACAGCGTTTATTTTATATTAATGGGCCTTTTCTTTAAAAAAAAACAGAAAGCCTTCACTTTCCATTTACAATATCTGTGTTGAAGAAAAATGCTTTTGTCATTTTGAATTTTGGTTATCTTATTTCACTCGTGTGTAACGGCCTGAAATCGGATCACCATAAATGTCAAATAGGGTAAAAGCTTTAAGCTTACAGGTGGTGAATCAGGTCTCATTACCAGAAAAGTACCAATGCAAATAATGTTCAGTTTAACAGCACGTTAGATACTGTGTTCATGGGAAAGTCGAAGGATGAATGATAAGATGGTAAAGTCCACATGACTATACTTTTCAATTTCATTTTCAAGTCCAGTAAAAGGCTCCTTGTGTCGGAGGAATACAAACATTCCACCTTGGGTAATAAACAAATTTAGCATTCGTATGACATTTTTCAAGCCCTTAGACCCCAACAATTAATGTCCCATTTTGGTAAAGGTAACAAATGAAAGCAATCACCCAATCTATTGAGCATTAATATCATTATCTGGTAGTTGAATTGCATGTTAAGCCTATAATAATTCTTGAGAAATCTGAGGAATTGTTCATTTAAAGAATTGTTAACAAATAGTAATTTTATTAATAACTATTTGAGTTATTTTTACCCTATTGATGCACAAATTGAGCCTACTGCAGTGATCTACGTGTAAATTTAGTTTGGATAATAATTAAGTTGATACTCAGTATCTTAAATTGAATAACTAGTCACTTATTACTCAATTATTCAACTGTACAAGTAAAAAAGGAAACTATCATGTTTTCATTGCACCATCATTTTCATAATTATAATTATCAGTCAATTTAGTCTTTTCACTGTGCTTGAAGGGGAACCAATTTGGTCTCTTTTTATTGAATAAATTTCAGATAGATAGTCTTTTACAACAGAAATTTAAGTTTCTTCTTAATTATTCGTTGCATAGTTTCACTCCTCTTCAGCTTTATACTTGCCTGCCCCATATATCCTTGCTCGATGCCACCTCAACCTTCAGCTCAACAGTAGGAGGATAAGGGGCAATCTCATGGACAGAGACAAAATGAAGAGAGGAATAGATTGGGTGAATGCAGAGTCTTTTGCCCAGGGTAGGAGAAAATCAGTAACCAGAAGACATGGGTTTAAGGTGAGGAGGGAATATTTAATAGGAACTTGAGAGGTTACTTTTTTTGAACAATAAGTGGTAACTAGATGAAATGGGCTTCTGGAAATTGTGGCTGAGGCAGATACTATTGCAATGTTTAAGAAAAAAAATGGATGGATAGATTTAGAGGGACATGGACCAAACTCAGGCAGGTGGGTTAAGTGTGGCAGGATATTTTAGTCAGTATGGGAAAGTTGGGCTGAAGGGCCTGTTTTCATACTGTATGATGATTACAAGGCACCATAAACACTACACACCACCCTTCTGATAACTTGTTTGAAAAGCTACCTCAATACTGTCACATTTGTGCCCCGAAATGTGAAGTTAATAAAACATTAAACACAAGTTTATCAGGTAAACTTCTTAGTGTCTTTTTATTCTCCAGTTTCCTTTGTTCTCTTGCTTATGTTCGTATCTCTCTCTCATACCACGTGACTTCCAGTACATCTCATACATATTCATTATCATGACATCCCTCCTTTAATCAGAAATAAACTTTACCTTCACTTATTAATATCCCTCGAAAACATATAAACATCGTAACTAATGGTAATACTATAACTCAACTACATAAAATTTACTTCCTACAGCACTCATACATGCACTTTATGATATAAGATTAAATACTGTCCCAAAGTTCTTATTAAAACTATGGCACAAAGTCTTCGTATCGTTTGGGCACTTTCCGGTTTCGTTTCGGCCTGCCTGCGATATTGTTGTCGCTTCTCAGTTGTTCACTCTCAGCGTCGGAAATACTGCTCGCCTCGGCTTCGGGTGTTTCTGGCGCTCTAGTCACTTCATCAGGAGTGTTGGTAACTGCCTCTGGAACATCATCAGGTCTCTCAGTTTCAGCATCTCGTATTGGCCTTTCAACCTCTTCGCTCGATATATCTCTGGACTGGTACCTTTTTACACCTGAGACATTTCTCTTATACAGGACTCCAGTCGGAGACTTGACTGTCACCATGCTGCCACTTCTGGATACGACAGTATAGGGTTGATGGTAATAAGGTGTGTCTAGCTTACCACCAGTTTCATGCCTCACTAGAACATTATCTCCTGGCATGATGTCTGAGTACTTGGCTCCACGTTTTGAATCTGTGTACAGCTTCGCTGCACCTTTCTTTTCTGCATCGTGGTCCCTCATCTCCTGGTTGTCTCGGATTTCCTTTATTTCTGGCATTTTTGTGCAGATTTTTCTCCCAAAAAATGCTTCTGCAGGACTTTTTCCAGTGGTTGCATGAGGCGTTGCTCGATAGACAGACACATAAGATAGCAATGCTTCTTGCCAATTTTGTCCTTCTGCGTGTGCAATCCTCAATCGTTTTTCAATGGATTGATTTTGTCTCTCTACTTCTCCGTTGGCTTGCGGCCATTTCGGAGTTACTTTATGATGGTGGATACCTGTGGTCCTCATGTATTCTGCAAATGTCTCTGAAATGAATTGTGGACCATTGTCAGAGTATAATGTAACAGGTAATCCATATCTTCCGAATATCTCTGCTAACGCTTGTATTGTTTTTTCAGTGGTTGTGGACTTCAACACCACGTACTCATAGTATCTGCTGTAGTAATCTATCACTACCATAATTGATTCACCCGTCGGTAAAGGTCCAAGAAAATCAACAGCTACGTCGATCCATGGTCCTGTCGGAAGATGCGTACTCCGGATCGGTTCTGGCGGATTACTCCAACTTGTGATTTGACATCCGTGACAAGTTTTAACAAATTTCTCGGCGTCTTTATCACAACCTGGCCACCATACCTTGGTCCTGAGGTTTTGCTTGGTACCAACAATGCCTAGGTGTCCTTCATGCGCTAAGGATACGATCTTCGGTCTCAATCTTTGCGGTATCACCAATCTGCAACCTCTTAATACACACTGTCCGATGCAACAAAGTTCGTCTCTAATGGGAATGTAAGCCTTGTGAGTACACTTGTCCCATTGTCCACTCTGTATGCATTCTCTTACTTCCCTGAGTTCTGGATCACGTTCGGATTCTCTCTCGACTTCCTTCGTAGTCACAGCTTTCGGTGTTGACTGAATAGCTACGAAGCGTACAAAGCTCTCTGTTTCTGTTCCCAATTCTGACTTGGATTGTGGACATCCATCCTTCACCAATCTGGACAGCGGATCTGCAATGTTTGCTTTCCCTGCAATGTGGATTACTTTATATTTGTAGGGTTGTAGTCTGAGTACCCATCTCTCTATTCTGGCACATGGTTTGGATCTAGGTGCATAGATCACCTCTAATGGCTTATGATCTGTGATGAGTTCAAATTCAATGCCGTATAAATATGCATGGAACCTCTCACAGGCCCATACAAGTCCGAGTGCTTCTTTCTCAGTCTGAGAGTATCTTCTTTCCACATCTGATAACGATCTGCTGGCATAGGCAATGATTCTTGGTCCTCCATCATGCATCTGGACCAACACGGCTCCTAAACCAACCTGGCTGGCATCCGCTATGACTTTAGTTGATGCCGCCTGATTGTAATATTCAAGAGTTTTTGCATCTGTCAGGCTTTGCTTCAGCGCTGTGAATGCTTTCTTCTGCTCAGATCCAAAATGAAATGGTACACCTTTCTTGGTTAGTTTCCTTAGTGGTTCTGCCACTGTAGCGAAATTAGGAATGAACTTTGCACAAAAATTGACCAATCCCAGGAAACTCCTCACCTCTGTTGCGTTCTGAGGTGCACGTGCCTCTTCAATAGCTTTCACCTTGGCCTCTGCAGGGTTTAGTCCTTCCCGTGTAAGTCTGTGTCCCATGAAGTCCATTTCTGACACACCAAACTGGCACTTGTTTCCATTCACGGTAAGGCCTGCTTCCTGTAGTCTAGATAGTACACGCCTCAACCGTTTGTCATGCTCTTCCTTCGTTGGTGCATGGACTATGATGTCGTCAGAAATGTTGGCAATTCCAGGAATGCCTTGAATCACTCGATGGATTTCATACTGGTAGATCTCCGAAGCTCCATTAATTCCAAATGATAGTCTCTTGTAACGATACAATCCACAGTGAGTCACAAATGTAGTTACATCTCGGGAACCTGGATCCAGCTCTAATTGATGATAGCCCCGTTTCAGATCAATTTTTGAGAATATCTTACTGGTAGTTAGTTCTTGAAGTATTTCCTCCACTGTTGGTATAGGGTGTCATTCTCTAATTATAGCTTCATTGGCCATTCTCATGTCAACACATAGTCTTATGTCACCCTTTGGTTTGGGCACAATTACTACTGGGCTGACCCATTGTGTCGAATGTTCCACCGGTTCAATAATGTCTTGTTCGATCAATTCTTTAATTTTGGCTTCGACTTTCCCACGAAGTCCAAACGGAGTTCGGCGCATTGGTTGTGCCTTGGGTTTGACCGTTTCGTCTACCGCTAGCTTCAATTGTCGACCTTTCAGCTTTCCTACTCCTTGGAAGACTGCGGGGAATTCTTGCTTCATATCCTCGTATGACTGAATTGAATTGACACAAGCTCCAATATGAAGTATTGCCAGGTCTTGCGCTGTGCTTCTACTCAGCAATGGTTCTCCCCTCTCTTCTATGACCATAAACTCTGCTTCAGTGTACTTATCTCCAGCTTCAACAGTTGCAGTAAAACATCCAATGGTCTGCAATGGCTTGGTTGCTGTGTATGGATACAGTTTCTTGGAACACTTCTTTGAGGTACAGATGATCTTTTTCCTTTTCAACTTCTCCCATAAATGTCGATCAATCACATTACTGTCACTGCCTGAGTCTACAATGACCTGCACTGTCACTCCACCAATGATCACTGGGACCTTCTCATGATGTACTTCATTCAACGTAAATTGGTAACAACTCTGTTCCTCCTGGGTATCTTTCTTTCCAGGATACTTTCCTTTCCCCCAGGCTTTGCCTTTGGAAGTTGTACTCTTCCTCTTCTGGTCTGCATTGGACTTGCTTTTGCACTTCTTTGCAAAGTGGTCCTTACCTCCACACTTTCTGCAAACTTTGCCTTTGGCCGGGCAATATGGGTCTTTTCCAAAGTGACCTCGGTTTCCACATCGATAACACTCCACGTCCTGTGTCGACATATATCTTGGCTGATTATGGCGATGTGAGAGCCTCTTAATTTGCTGGTTTGAGGGTCTTTCAGGGTCATGGTATGAAATTGCCCTTCAACAGCCTCTAATGCAGCAGCAATGGTTAAAGCATCGGTGAGTTCCAACTCACTCCCTCTTTCCAGTAGACGTCTTCTGAGTTTATCTGATCTGCAGTGCTGTACGACTTGATCCAATAATTGGTTGTCCAAATCAGCAGGCATGTAATTGCATCCAACAGCTAGCTGGCGTAGTCTCGTCACGTACTGAGCAATTGTCTGGCCATCTTCTTGTCTCGTTCTCCGAAACAAATGGCGTTGAAATGTAGCATTCGGTGTCACTACATAGTGTGCATTTAATGCATCTACCGCTTTCCGGTACTCATCCTTTCTTCCAGTATTCAAAAGTGTCTTAAATGTTTCCCGAACTGAGGGTCCAGCAGTGAAAAGAAGTAACGCCCTCCTCTGCGCTTTTTGTTCAACTGTACTGGTATCTAGAAATAGGCCACGACTGTCGGCGTAGGATTCAAATTCTTCCAGCCATGCCTTCCACTTCACACTTACAGTGCTTGCATCACCCGTTGGGTCAAAATGAGCAATTCCACTATGTGTTAGAAAGTCACCGTCTGCACCAGCCATGAGGAAATATTCCAGCCCCAAAAGTACTGAGTCACAGAGAAAATTCTTATCACCTTGAAGTTGTCTGTAATCCTCTGTAATCTTGTTTAATCTTTAATTTTCTTCAAGCTTCTTTCATCCTCGTCGCCAATATCACATTTGTGGCCCGAAATGTGAAGTTAATAAAACATTAAACACATGTTTATCAGGTAAACTTCTTAGTGTCTTTTTATTCTCCGGTTTCCTTTGTTCTCTTGCTTGTGTTCGTATCTCTCTCTCATACCACGTGACTTCCGGTACATCTCATACGTATTCATTATCATGACAAATACCATATCATGTCTTAGTCTATTTTCACCTGTTCAATGCATTAGATATTAGTGGTGCAATATGAATCTGTTAATGGTGAATATGAATCATAATAAGATGGTTAAAAAAATCAAGTCAAAGAAGATGTAAATCTGAGAGACATAAAGTATTAACTAAATGACACAGAAATCATAATTTAAGTGGTAGATATGAAAAATAATTTAAATCTGGCACATCAAATTTGAAGTTGACGTTAAAAATGCCAAGTCATTCAAGGGAAAATTAAAAATGGAATGAAATCCATGTAGAATAGTGGAGGCTAAGACTAAAAAGTCATTGGTACAAATGCTGGATCAGAGAACATTCAGTTTATGATAGAAGAAAAGCATGTGCCCAAATGGCTTTCCTCATCTATAGTTACCTTTGTGTGGCTTTGGCATTCCGAGGAAGAATGTGATCCTTTGATAGATGTTGGAATATGTACAATCCATATGAAATCATACCTGAGATTGTCATGTGAACCCAGTGCTCACCTATAACCCTTTTTATCAATGATCTGCATGTCATATTAAATGCTTATTGAACCTTGTTTTCTGCGCATGAAAATAATTTGGAAGCACATCAAAATAATGCAGCTTAACAGTTGATGAGACTCTGTGCCCATACATGTGGCAGGATAGAATCTCCCCATTGGAGATTGAAAGACATGGTACAAATAGACTACAAACCCAGAAGCAAAACAGCACGTGTTGAAATTAAATACAAAATTCTTTTTTAATTGATTTACTTTGAATGGATTAACACATTTGCTTCAATGGTAGAGACAAATATATAAATCAACTGAAACTATGCATGGTAATATCTACACTACAATCTTTTTTGTATGAGATGTGTGCAGTCCACTTAAATGCTGCAAAATGTTACACAAAATCAATATACATTTTTCACACATTCTCACAGAGATCAACATCGATTCTATGGTAACAGAAGAATGAGGGTGCTCAACAATACTTAAAAGACTCCAAGATTACCAAGAAACAGACCATACCTGTTAGATAACAAATATTCAAAAACATTTTGTAGACAATGCATCATTCACTGTTGTTAAGTGTAACTATTAATAGCTCAAATTTTCTAAATGGTTCATGGGATATTTACACTGTTGGCAATCCCAGCACTGATTATCCATCCCTAATTGCTCTCGAATGGAAGGAAGAATTATGACAACGACATTGGTTTGTCATTCCAGACCCACCAAATTAGACTGGGTAAGGATGGCAGATTTCCTTCCCTAAAAGTCATTAGTGAACCAAATCAGTTTGTATTAAAATCTTAATTGCCAATATTATCAGGATTAACATTTTATTAATTCAGATTTTTAAAAATGACTTGAATGTAAAATTCCCTAGCTGCCATAATATACCTCTGGCTGCTGCTCCAGTGACTTGTTTTAAGGCGTCAGCATTCTTCAACTACCACAGATCAAATGTTTAAAGTGATGGTAAGGATCATTTAACTGTTTAAGCGTAGGACTCAGACCCTTTCTGCCCCCATCATCTCTCATTCCCTTCTCCAATTTTACCACCGACCCACTGCTACCTACTGTTGCCAATAAAAAGGTATATATTTTGTATTCTTGTTCATGATTTTTTTTCCTGCCTCTGTTTTGCAAAATCTCTGTGATGTTAGTAAAAGGTCTATTGCTATTGGTGATCATCACATTGCAAGTAAAAGTGATTCCTTGCCACTAATGGCAGGAAAGGAAGCTGCAAGTCTCTTTCACAGTACAAAAATGGGAAATTTGAAGGCTAAATGAAGCTGTACATACTTGTGAATTTGGACACCAGGAATATATGCTTCAAATAACAAATAATGCATAATGGGGAGGATGTGGGAGCATCATATAAATTAAATCCAAAACTCGTGCAGAAAGTGTTTAATGAGGTGAAGATAAAGTTCGATTTCAAAGAAAGAATGAACTTACTTCTTCAGAGCAGGGCATTTTGAATTTCTTTACAGGTGAGAAACACTTCTGGGACCTGGAAAAATGTCAGCCATGGTCCAGAATGCAAACAACAGTAGCAATGCTATAACAATTATTTGTCTGTATGTATTTATGTCTGGTTGTGTATCTGCATGTTTTGCACCGAGGAGCAGAAAATGCTGCTTCGTTGGGTTGTACTTGTACAGTCAGATGACAATAAACTTGACATCAGCTTCATTTGTATTGGTTAAAAGATAAATGTGGCAGTTGAAGGACAATGACTATAATTTAGCTGTTTGGATATAAAAATGCATTCTAGTTTTCCAAGTAAAATGAAAAACTAATCAGAGTTTTGGTCAAATAGAATATTTTAAATTACAATAACCATTGTCTGGTTTTTCAATTAATAATTTCACCTCTTGAATATGTTTGATACGGAAGATCTCTGATTGCACTATCTTCTTCTTCTTCTTCTTCTTTGGCTTGGCTTCGCAGACGAAGATTTATGGAGGGGGTAAAAGTCCACGTCAGCTGCAGGCTCGTTTGTGGCTGACAAGTCCGATGCGGGACAGGCAGACACGGTTTCAGCGGCTGCAGGGGAAAATTGGTTGGTTGGGGTTGGGTGTTGGGTTTTTCCTCCTTTGCCTTTTGTCAGTGAGGTGGGCTCTGCGGTCTTCTTCAAAGGAGATTGCTGCCCGCCAAACTGTGAGGCGCCAAGATGCACGGTTTGAGGCGATATCAGCCCACTGGCGGTGGTCAATGTGGCAGGCACCAAGAGATTTCTTTAGGCAGTCCTTGTACCTCTTCTTTGGTGCACCTCTGTCACGGTGGCCAGTGGAGAGCTCGCCATATAACATGATCTTGGGAAGGCGATGGTCCTCCATTCTGGAGACATGACCCACCCAGCGCAGCTGGATCTTCAGCAGCGTGGACTCGATGCTGTCGACCTCTGCCATCTCGAGTACTTCGACGTTAGGGATGAAAGCGCTCCAATGGATGTTGAGGAAACGGTCAACCAGTTTACCTATCTCGGCTGCACCATTTCATCAGATGCAAGGATCGACAATGAGATAGACAACAGACTCGCCAAGGCAAATAGAGCCTTTGGAAGACTACACAAAAGAGTCTGGAAAAACAACCAACTGAAAAACCTCACAAAGATAAGCGTATACAGAGCCGTTGTCATACCCACACTCCTGTTCGGCTCCGAATCATGGGTCCTCTACCGGCATCACCTACGGCTCCTAGATTACACTATATAATTTTAGGAAAGGCCAATATAATGTGTTTATGGAGTGCTGCATTTATTTGCAGACCACAAAAAGCATTACCAAAAAGAATTAATCTTTTGGACTGAGTGGCCTTTGGTTCTTGGTTCACTGCAGTCCCTTGCATGCAGCTACAAGAGAAATTACCTGTAAAGGCTCTGTGCTGATCGATGATGCTTAAAATGACACTATATGAGTAAAATGCATTCTCCTGCAATATATTGTACATTTAAGGTACAAAGTGCAGCTCTTTAATATTTCTCTGCCACAGAGTCACAAAGCATAGCTCTGCAGACTGATGATACACTTGTAGAGGACAGCCAAACCTGCTTGGCTAATGCAAGAGGATTAGTTTCCAGAAAATGTGGAGTGAAATTCTAGATCAACTATCCAAGAAGTATTATTTTCACAAGAACCTCCAAGTCTGTTAAGCACTGGAATGTAGATATATAGCTTCAGAGACCTTGTCCAGCTGGGGATAATACAAGGGAAGAAAATAGTAAATTATTGACATTGGCTGATATTAAGTTATTTAATTTAATTAAATAAAAACAAAACAAAATCCCCCCAAGAACATATAGTTAAAATTTCTTGAAGTGCATCTGTCATATTTTTGAAGAGAATGCAGCAGAATGTGTTTGAGAGGAAAAAATACTTCAGCCATGATGGAATAACAGAACAGACTCGATGGGCCGAATGGACTAATTTTGATCCTGTGTTCGATGGTCATAATTATGAAGAGTCTTCATCTTTTTCCACAGACACTCCTATTTTTTATTTTCATTATATTTTTCTAGCATCTGCATTTTCTTTTTGATTTTCATCAGTTATCACTGATTAATATGCCCATAAAATGAACTAAAAGCTGGCTTCCACATGGTGGCTGCATACAATTACCAATAATGTTGTAGCAGTTAACATCAACCAACAAATGTGAAGAAAAGTAGCTTGCATCATGTTTACAATGGAAATTCCCACAGCTATTGTTCCAAAAACATGCAAAGCAACAGTCAGGTTTTGTATAGCACAGGGGAAATAGTGATATAGTTCTTGCTCATGAAACAAAAGCCCATCATTAAAGCCCATCTAAAATACAGGATAAAATTAATTTAAAGATCTGTGAAACTGAATAAAGGTCCAGGCATTTGCAATAATTGCTATATTTCATTTGGAGCTTGAGAAGATTTGTCATGTCACCAAAGACTCTTGCACCACATACTGTGATTGTTAACTTCTCTCCCACCCTTGCTATCAAACTAAAAAACTGGCTGGGGTTTTGTCCCTAAGTGTACTTTCAAATGCACATGAATTTACACTCTAATATTTTCAAATAAAAATTTTGATTCAAATTAATAAAAATATTAAATTGTATTCAAATATATGCACAAGTAATTTTTGATGTCAGTATGTCAAAGGCATTAATACACAAAGTGCTGGTTATGTATTCTTGATTTCCCATCTATTGGTTAGGTGCAAAATGAATATCCAATCTGAAATCATTTGTTTTTCACAAGCAAAATTTAAATTATCATCAATGTCTGCTTTTAGAATGTTAATGGTGTTGCTTTGTAGATGGTACTGTGAACAAATGATTGACTAGTTGTACTGAAGCAGCTTCCAAAATTATTGTCACATCACTCAAGCATCTCTTGAGAATCTGAGTTATTTTGTCAAGGTGGCACAATATTGTGGCGGCAACAATAGCCAATCCAGCATAACAGCATTGAGAAAGCATTTGACTGCAAGGTATAAAAACAAATGGTCAGTCAGCAAAATTTTGGTCATTTGAACCCATAGGTAATAAAAAAAAACAAATTGTTAAATTAAATGGTACGGAAAATACTGATTAAATTAATCACATATTCCAAAAGAGGAATGACAGAAATTGAACTAATTCTCCTCAATGAGAATCAACACAGGCGTACCTCAAAGATGCGTGCTGACCCAACTGTTCTACTCTCACTGCACCATGACAGTGTGGCTAAGCACGATTCAAATATCATCGACAAACTTGCTGATGACACCACAGTTTTCGGCAGAATCACAGATGGAAATGAGGAAGTGAGAAAGATCAGCTAGAATGATGTCACAAAAACAACTTTGCACTCTATGTCAGTTGGAATTGATTGTGGACTTCTTGAAGGAGAAGCCAGGAGAACACAAATCAATCCTCATTGAGGGACAGCAGTGGAGATGGTAAGAAATTTCAGATTCCTGTGTGTCAACGTCTCTGAAAACCTAACCTGGGACCATCATGGTGAGTTATTCATGAAGAAGGCACACCAGCAGCTATATTTCATTTGGAGCTTGAGAAGATTTGTCATGTCACCAAAGACTCTTGCAAATTTCTACAGGTGTATTGCGTAGAGTATTCTGACTGGTAGCATCACTGCCTGGTATGGAGGTGCCAATGCACAGGACAGGAAAAGGCTACAGAGGGTTGTAAACTTGCCTAGTACTATCATGGGGATTAGTTTTCATGCCATTGAGGACATCTTTAAGAGGCTGTGTCTCAAGAAAACAGATTCTATCATCAACACCTAGGTCATGCCCTTTTATCATTACCACCAATAGGAATGAGGTACAAGAGCCTGAAAACACATTATCGACATTACAAAAACCACTTATTTCCCTCCGCCATCAGATCGCTGAATGGACAATGAATCTATGGACACTACGTTACTGTTTCACTTTTTTTGCATCAGTTTATTTATTTTTTAAACCTCATATTTATGAAATTCTAATTTATAGTAATTTTTACACCTTGTTCTATACTAAACTGCTGCCACAAAACTACAAATTTCATGACACATGTTTACATTTAAACATACAGCATGTAACAAGCCCTTCTGGCCCAATTAAACCCAACTGATATACAACCCCTGTATGTTTTGAAAAGTGGGAGGATATTGTGGCATCCGAACGAAACCCATGCAGACATGGGGAGAATGTACAAAACTCCTTACAGAGAGCACTGGATTCGAACCCAGATTGCTGGCACTGTAACAGTGTTGCGCTAACCATTGATCGTGTCAATAAACCCAATTCGATTCCAATTTGCCCAAAAATATATTTAAAAAAAATCACTGACACACATGCCACTCACAATCAATGGTTTTGTCTGCTTTTCAATATCAAAACAAAATACAAAATTTGAAGACTGAAGAGAAAGCACTTTGTAAAATACCTCAGTGAAACTGATGAACAATGAATGCCAATACACTCGCTTTTCCTAGAGCCCACACTGCAAAGTATCGGAAATATGTCAACCCATAAGCAAACCTACCTGCTGCTCACAGACAAAATCTACTCAGTTATCATTTTTACCTCCTACTTACTTTCCACACCAACATCCTCTCCTCTATCTAGGCAGAGAACAATTATAGCAGCAGCCCCCACATCCTGAAAAGAGGCATGGTTGTCTGTCTCACCCCCACTGAAGACATTGGTAAAAAAAATCAATGGCAACATGTCTTAACCAGAAACCACAGCAGCATAAAAATCGCTGGAAGCATTCAACAAGTCAGATGATATCCATGGATACAAATAGTCAGCATTTTGGGTGTGAACATTTCCTTATAAGGATTCTATCTGACTTGCTGAGTTCCACCAGCAATTCTTTGTTTGCCCAAGAATCCAGCATCTGCAACTTTTCTGTTCCTTTATTGTTTACCCAAACATCATATTTGAAGTTTTTCCTTTTTTTCTTTTAAAAAATGCAATGCAAATGAGGGTAGCACAGGCAGCATTTATTTTAATCTCTGGTTTCCCTTAAGCCACCTTGTTATATCACAGTAGTCATTCTGCTGATGGTCCTCCCCAAGGCTGCTTGGTAGAGAACTCCAGGTTTTCGTCACAGAGATAACAACAGGCAGAACAGTTTTATGCCAGGATGGTGTGGAACTTAAAACAGAATCTGATAATGAAACTCCTCCCATAGGCCTGTACCTGCATTCTTGGTGGTAAAAGTCCTGGTTCAGGAAATCCCATTGAAGATGTCCAGGCAAATTGCCATAGCGTGTTTTACTTAATACACACTATACTTATATTTTGTTAGTAGCAGTGTTAATAAAGAGACAGCTGGGGTGATGTACCCATCAAATAGGTGCTTTAACTTGGGCTGTGTTGAAATGGAACACTATTAGTTACTTTGTCCAAGCAAGTTCATTCAGACTGCTATTCTGTATTCTGCAGATGATTGAATCAAGTCAAGTTTTCAAATCACATTTATTGTCATCTGATTGCACAAGTACAACCCGATGAAATAGCGATCTCTGGTCCTCGGTGCAAAATACTCAGACACACAACACATAGAGACAAACAATACAAATGTAGGACAAGTGCAGGGTAGTTATATATATCAATAAATATGACTTTGGAAATTCATAGCCATATGTAAAACTTCAAGCAGTGGAAAAGTTTCCCCTTGATTTCCAAGGGCTGCAGATTTACTCATGCAATCCCTTTCAACACATCTCTGGAGTTCAGCTCTTAACTCAGCTGTAGGCCAACATTGTAATGAGGGCTGAAGCTAAATGCTCCTGCAATGTGACATTCACATGGTCTTTACGCCATCCAGTGCACCAGTGATGGCAAAAATCAGGTATTATATCTGAAATCCAAAATAGATTGGAAACTACTTTTTAAATGGGCATACCATAGTTTAGATCATGGGTGTCAAACTCAAATTCACAGAGGGCCAACATTAAAAACTTGGACTAAGTCGAGGGCCGAACTAAATATTTATTGAAAATTTTCAACATCTGCATGTTTTCTCTTCTTTCAACATATGTAATGTTAAACTTTTTCTTATTAAAATAAATGTTTAATAATAGTTTTGGATAAACCCTTTCATTGTCATTGTCATTGTCACTGGCCCATTTCCTTTAGCATTCTGAAACCGTGCACATGACGAGTCAATGAGGGATGATTAAAGCAGTGGTCTTCAAACGTTTTCTTTCCACCCACAGACCACCTTAAGCAATCACAGAGCACCAATGGAACAGGGACGCGAGTGGAAAGAAAAAGGTTGAGAACTGTTGTATTGTGGTAACTCTACATCTGATTAGGTTAATTGTTAGGCAAGTGGTCAGAGAAGGACCCCACCCACCCCAAGAAAGGCTTAAATCACAGGAACAAAATAAGCTTCCGTCTCACTGCTCCCAATCTTACACACAGTCCTGATGTGGAATGTGGGGTCGCAGCTCCACGTTCACCCGAGTTCAGGTGCTGTCTGTGTGGAGTTTGTACGCTCTCCCCTTGTCTTGGACCAACAGGTCGGTCGCCTGACGAAGGCAACCGAACCCCCCATTGAAACACCGGCGTCCGGGGCGGTGGAGGAATTGGCTAAGAAGAGCGCGTTGCTCCCACCCCCCTCCCATGGTTGGAGAGGGATTAAACTGCGATCTCACGGCGCCGGGCTCGTCTCCAACAAAAGGAGCAGGAGGCAGGGTCCGCCGCGCACGGAGCGAGGGAGAAGGCATCGCCAACGAGACGTTCGGTCCGGCGTCGCCGCTGAAGCGCAGACCCAGCAAGGATGGTCCCCAACTCCAGACGCGTCTGTGTGTCCGGGAGCCGGGCGGGCTGAGTGCGGCGCTCCGCTCCCCGGGATTCGGGACTCTGAGATCCCTCCACACCTCCGGCGTCTTCATTTTCACCTTCAGTGGGCATGCGCTATACTGGCGCGGCAGCCAGCCGGCCAACTCTAATATATATTTAATATGATCTTGCGGGCCAAATATAATTATATCGCGGGCCAAATTTGGCCCGCGGGCCAGAGTTTGACGTGTGTGGTTTAGATGATGCCTTCAAAACAAAATTGGGTGCTCAGGTGAAGCTAGTGAATTAAGGGAATATGGGGAAAAGGCAGGTAGGTGGAGATGAGCTGATCAGATTAGCCATGATCACATTCAACGGTGGAGCAGGCTCGACGGGTCAGATGACCTACTCCTGCTCCTGTTTCTTATGTATGGTCTTATGTTCAGTGTTAGGTTGTCTGCACATGTGAAAAAATGGTATGCATTTGAAACCTCTGACCTCAAGGAAGGAATGGACACATTCAGGAATTCAGGCATTTGGGGTCCAGATGTACTGGGAGATATTTCTGTGGTGCCCATAGATACCTGCTTACGCTCACCTTTGCTCTCCTGATTTTTTTCCAAATCCAGTATTTCCTTCTTTCAGGGCTGGCATCCAGTGGACTTGGAATATCTGCATTCTGCAACTCAGGATCTATTTAGACTTATATTTGGTAATTTTTGAATCATAACCAATCATAAATCCAACTCGAGCTGTAGAGAAATATTGAATTTCTTAGCATTCTTTTACTGCCAACAAATCATGATTGAAGCCATTTGATCAGCCATTCAGAAGTTAAAATGTCAAATTTCACAGTACAAAATGATCTTGGAATGTCAACTAATCCCAACATGCTTTAAAGAGCATCACTTGCGCATCTTTCAATACTATAATTAAATAAAGCATTTAGACTCCCAAAATTAAAATCATAAATTACACATTACAGATCTCACTCATTAACTGTCTGCAGTGGCATGAAGGAATTCCTTCCCAATTTACATTTATCCCATCAAAGAAACACTGCCATGTTAAGCAATCTTATTTGATGAAAACGAGACAGCTCCAAAATTTTCCCAGTCTGGTATTAAGCTGGAAATGATTACTTCCCATTGAGTTATCTAAAAAATAGAAATGCTTTAGAGGTAAAGGCCACATAAATCAAATACTATCGAGCTTTGTAGGTGGTCTTGATCCAATAGTTTATTTTTATCCTTGGACGGTGGATAATATGTAGAACTTTCCAGCTGTACTGTCATTTCCTACATGATCTATAAACTTGGATAAAGATATTTGTTTGTCTACATCTTTGTAAAAAGGAAAAAATGGGCTAAAAGAAATTGAGCTTTGATGAAGGGCTTAAGCCAGAAAATTGGTTATGTATCTCGATTACTACAAGCAGCACGGTTAATGTAGTAGGTAGCACAAACCTGTTACAGTGCCAGCGACCGGGTTTAAATCCTGTGCTGTCTGTAAAGAGTTTTTACATTCTCCTTGTGCCTGAGTGGGTTTCCTCTGGGTTCTCTGGTTTCCTCTCATCATTCAAAAAAAAATTACTGGGATTGTCTGTCATTTGGGTGTAATTGGGCGGTACGTGGTTGTAGACTAAAAGGGCCTGTTACTGTATTGTATAGTACAACTCCGATTATCCAAAATGGTCAGGACCAGGCCTATTTCAGATAAACGATATTTTTGGATAACTGGTAATTTTTTTTAACAACTGATCAGTAGTAATAGAAAATCACTTGTTACAATGTTTAAACAACAACAAACAACAAGGGAAGGCTTTTAGGCATGAAATGTTAAATCCTCATCAAAAAAATAATGAACAAAATAAGATAAATCCAACACCAAAAACTCAAAATTCTACTCAAAGATTTTTCAAAAATTGCAATTTTTTTTTCAACCTGTGACATCAGTTCACCTCCGAAAAAAAATTCAGATAACTGAGGATTTCTGATAGTTTCGGATATCCTCATTTATCCAAAAAATTTCAGAGGCGAAAAATGACATCATTTCGGCTTCAAAATTTTTCAGATAAATGAGGATTTCTGATTTTTCTGAAATCATCAATTATCCATTTAAAAAAATTTGGAGCCGAACAGATGTTACTTAGGGGTCCAAAAAACTTTCAGATAACTGAGGATTTTGGATAATCTGAATTCAGATAATAGGAGTTGTACCGTATGTCTAAATTTTTTTAAAAAGCAGTGTTTGACCTGCTGAGTTTCTCCAGCATTGTTTTTACCAAAAAAATCCCTTGACATCATCTTTCACACTCTATAAATCTGCCATACAATTCTCTCTCTCACCTCCTAACCAATTTCAATCCAAGCAAAAGGTTTCATCCATTTCATACTTTTTTCTTGCCAAAGCTATCTTGTGGAATCTCATCAATTCCCTGAGGTTTGTAATTTGGCTTTAGTATCTATTTTAAAATTGTGTTGATGTTCTTCCTGTATATTAAGCTCAAATGAAATAAAAGGCTTCAATACTATAGATGAAATTTTATCCTGTAATTACTTGTTGATTTGTAACCTCAATAAAAAAAATCAACGTTATTACAGCATAACTTGCCATTTTTAAAAGCAACTTGTTCAATCCCTAAATCATTAGCCCTAATGTCACACATCAGTAGCTTGTCTGTTCCTCCCATGAAAAATGGGAATGTCTGTTCTTACCCTGTTTCTTGATTCCCTTAAAACCATAAGATATAGGAGCAGAGTAAGGCTATTTGGTCTGTCGAGTCTACTCCACCATTCAAATCATGGTGGATTTTTTTTGGCTCAACCCCATCCTCCTTCCATTTCCACATTACCTTTGGCACCATTCCTTAAGAAGAACTTATCAATCTTCACTTTAAGTATACCCAGTAACTTTGCATCCATAGCCATATGTAACAATGAATTCCACACACTCACACCCTCTGGCTGAAGTAATTTATCCTCTGTTCTGTTCGAAAGGGATGTCCTTTTATTTTGAGACAGTGCCCTCTGGTCCTAAACTGCCCCACTGATGTAAATATTTTCTCCACATCCACTCTATCCATCTCTTCTAAGATTCTGTAAGTTTCAGTGAGATTCTCCCTCATCCTTTTAAACTTTAGTGAATTTAGGACCAAAGCCATCAATAGCTCCTCACGTGTTTACCACCTCACTCCAGGGAATGTTCTTGTAAACTTCCTCTGAACCTTCTCCAATGCCAGGACATTCTTCTTTGAATATGGGCCTAAAAATTGCTCATAATGCTTGAAATGTGGTCTGACCATCTTATAAAGCCTCACCATTAAATCTTTGCTCTTATATTCAAGTTCTCTCAATACAGCACGGTAACAGGCCTTTTCAGCCTGCGCCACCCAATTAACCAACACCTTAGTACATTTCAAATGGTGGGAGAAAACCGGACACCCCCAGGGAAAACCCACGCAGACATGGGAAGAACATACAAACTCCTTACAGACAGTGTGGGATTTGAACTCCGGTCCAGACTGCCCGGTGCTGTAACAGCAGTGCGCTAACTGCTATGCCATTTTCCTTGCATACTACCAACTCGACCTGGAAGTTGACCTTTAGGGCAGTGGTTCTCAGCCTTTTTCTTTCCACTCACATACCACTTTAAGTAATCCCTATGCCATAAGTACTCTGTGATTAGTAAGGGATTGCTTAGGTGGTATGTGAGTGGGAAAGGAAGGCTGAGAACCACTGCTCTAGACCCGATTGTTACTGAAATATTTTGGTTAAGAAAAATTGACATTGGTCCATTTCCTTTGGAGTTATGAAACAGTGCACATAACGAGTCAATTAGGTACAATTAAAACAGTGGTTTTCAACCTTTTTCTTTCCACTCACATAACACCTTAAGCAATCCCTTACTAATCAAAGAGCACCAGTGTCATAGGGAATACTTAAAGTGGTATGTGAGTGGAAAGAAAAGGTTGAGAAACACCGCTTTGGGGAATCCTATACCAGAAATCTCTTTTGACTACCGCTTCTGAATTCTCTACCCATTTAGAAAATAGTCTCCTTTATTATTTCTACCAAAGTGCATGACCATACACTTCCCTATACTGTATCCCATTTAGCACTTCTTTACCAACTTTCCCAGCCTTTCCAAGTTCTCTGCAGTCTCTCTCCTTCCTCCACACTACTCACCCTCCACCTATCTTCATATCATCTAAAAATTTGGTCTTAAAGTCTTCAATTCTGTCATTCAGATGATCAGCATATAATGAGAAAAGTAGCGGACCCTACAGTGACCCCTGCGGAACACCATGAGTCACCGGCAGCCAGTCAGAAAAACTCCCCGACCCCCTTGATACCCACTCTTTTTCTTCTACCAGCCATCAAATCTTTCATCCTTGCTAGTTTCTTTCCTGTAATACCATGGGCTCCTATTTTGTTTCGCAGCTTCATGTGCAGCAACTTGTTAACAGGCCTCTAAAAACTACTTTGCACATTTCAAGATGCTACTAAACAGCAATCTGAGCATCATTAGGAATTGATTAGAAGTTTCAGACCTAGATTTGTAGTCTGCCCTTCTACTGATGTAAAATATGTGAGCCAAATAATTTTGGACAGATATCTGGAAATATGTGTAGAATCATTACTGAATGTGGAGCAGCTGGTTGTGAAAGCAGTGGAGTCTAAGGTTTTGTGCTCTAATGTAAAGTAATGATTTTTTTTATAAAACATTATATGCTATTAGAAAAGATCTTTCTCTGTGTGGATTTCCTCCAGGTGCTCTGGGTTTTTTTTGCACATCCTAAAGACCTACAGTTTAGTAAGTTAACTGGTCTTAACTGATTAACTGTCAATTTCCTTGAGATTATGCATTTCTTGTTCTTATCACTGGAGAAGAATCCTCAGTCACCTCAAAATGTTTTGCTCATTCAACCACGATCGACTGCTCGACAATTTCTGTCTCAGAGTCACCACAAAACATTTGTTTCCACTTGTTCTTCTCATGGCTCAAACGTGCTCGGATCGTTATTCAGCTAACACTAGCAACTGCCAGCTTTGAAGAAGGATCCTCTCTACCTCAACTGGTGCCTGATTTTTGCAACCTGACCCATATGTTTTCACAGAAGGGATTATCATCCTCTGTAAATTTCATTGTCCACTGGATCAGTGCCACTTTTCCCCTACAATATAAAAATTCATTTCCTGTTATCCCTATCATTCGCAGATAGGTGAAGAATCATGAAGAACTCTTCCTATTAGTAAAAAATGTTTCCAAATTTCCCATATGTTATTAACTTCAACTTCCAGCCTTCCCTCTCAAAATTACCAAAACAAAATTATTCCTTCGACTATGCACTGAAAAGATCAAGCACATTTTTTCAGTTGCGTTTTTGACATTTCAATGCATAATTAGCACCAAGATGAGGAATAATTAACTGATTACTGCTGACCTAATTTTTTCCACAAATTAATTAATTGAAAGCAAAGTTCATTAAATTTGACCAGAATTAATAACTTGATTATTTATTGAAATTCATTAATCTCAATAACTTATTCTATTTTGCATTAAATGAAACAATATACTTCCATATTAAGTGTACTGGAAATTAAACTAATTTTTTTTTGTGTTTGCGATACATTGACCTCAAGTGCAACAAAGCAATTCAGCACACTTGAAGTTAGGCATCTAATAACATAAGTGGGATCAAAAGCCCATGACTTAAAACATTAATCAATGATCTCATTAAAAATATGTAAGAATTAGAGAGTATTTTGTTATATAACAAGTATTCCTGCAACAATCATTAAAAATAATACCAAGGCCAGCAATCCTTAGTAAACTGCAAACAAATAAGACCGTTTAGAAATCAAAATTCCAATTCCAGTCAGAAATCATGTGGTTTTAACTGATGAGGTCAAAATTATAATTAAGAGATTAATATGAGGTTCTATTGCTCATGCTGTTAAAAGGGAGCTTTGCTCATACATTTGCTCATTGTTGAACTTGAGCTCAGTCATCCTAACATGTAGAAAGGATTAAAGCATTCTTTTTTTTCTAAAGCTTTTTACCCACTTGAATTTTGTAAATAATGCCATAAAACAGGAGGTAAACTTGTGCACAGCTGCTCCATTTAAACAGATAAAGTAAAATCTGAGAATACAATGGTTTAAGAAATGCTCAGAGTTGTTCTAATCCATTTGTCGACACTATTTGGTCAATGGCTGTTCCTTTTCCGACAGCATCGAATCCACACTACTGAAGATCCAACTGCGCTGGGTAGGTCACGTCTCCAGAATGGAGGACCATCGCCTTCCCAAGATCGTGTTATATGGCGAACTCTCCACTGGCCACTGTGACAGAGGTGCACCAAAGAAGAGGTACAAGGACTGCCTAAAGAAATCTCTTGGGGCCTGCCACATTGACCACTGCTAGTGGGCTGATATCGCCTCAAACCGTGCATCTTGGCGCCTCACAGTTCGGCGGGCAGCAACCTCCTTTGAAGAAGACCACAGAGCCAAATTATCAAAAGTCGAAATGATTTCAAAGTGTAATTAATAAAATATATTTTCTATATATTTTCATAAACTAATCTAATTTAAATGTTAATACTTGACATCAATAACTCAGAATCTTCCAATGCAATAGATTGCTTGTGCATGGGGCTATGTTCATCCTGGAGACATTAACTCCAGATAAAAGTCAGATTAAGTGAAGAGATCTGTAAATTTTTTTCACTACCGTATTCAAAGAAATTCAAAGTCTAATAACTGGAATTTTCAACATCTGACTACACTTCAAAAAACACGTTGTTAAGAAAGGCATTCCTGACAGAAGCAATTGTTCAATTCCCATTCTTTCTTTCTTTCTTTGGCTTCGTTTTGCAGATGAAGATTTATGGAGGGGTAAATGTCCACGTCAGCTGCAGGCTCGTTTGTGGCTGACAAGTCCGATGCGGGACAGGCAGACACGGTTGCAGCGGTTGCAGGGGAAAATTGGTTGGTTGGGGTTGGGTGTTGGGTTTTTCCTCCTTTGTCTTTTGTCAGTGAGGTGGGCTCTGAGGTCTTCTTCAAAGGAGGTTGCTGCCCGCCGAACTGTGAGGCGCCAAGATGCACGGTTTGAGGCGATATCAGCCCACTGGCGGTGGTCAATGTGGCAGGCACCAAGAGCTTTCTTTAGGCAGTCCTTCTACCTCTTCTCTTGGGCACCTCTGTCACGGTGGCCAGTGGAGAGTTCGCCATATAACACGATCTTGGGAAGGCGATGGTTCTCCATTCTGGAGACGTGACCCACCCAGCGCAGTTGGATCTTCAGCAGCGTGGACTCGATGCTGTCGGCCTCTGCCATCTCGAGTACTTCGACGTTAGGGATGAAGTCGCTCCAATGAATGTTGAGGATGGAGCGGAGACAACGCTGGTGGAACCGTTCTAGGAGCCGTAGGTGATGCCGGTAGAGGACCCATGATTTGGAGCCGAACAGGAGTGTGGGTATGACAACGGCACACTAAGTATCTGACTACGAATCAAGCTAATTAATAAAGGACCAGGATTAAATATTTAGCAGTTAGAATCTAAGGGAGAGGTAGGTTTGAAATCATTGTACGCAAAAATACAGCAAATCAGATGCCTCTGTGAAACCTCAGAAAGTTCTCGTTGATCGAAAAAGTCCAGAGAGATAATCTGGTCTTCATTTGGAGAATGGACACAATGTATAGATGTTTTTGATTTATTGGCAGTGACTTCTAAGTGAAATAGTACATCTATCCTGTAATAGCTAATTAGCTAGCAGAAAGTACATTCTTTGGCAATGAGTTTCAATTCAAACACAAGGCAACATTAGATTTAGATTTTGTAAATTTTCTACTAAATGATTTATTTAAAAAAAAAGATCTACCTCGCTCTATCCACCCCTGTCTCTCAAGGACAGTCCAAGTCTCGTCAAATCACCACCTTAAGGTACAGGTATCATTCACAAGGTAATTCGCTTATCCAACTTGTTATAGTACAGATCTATCACCAATGTGTATATGTATAGATTGTGGTTTAGGATGACTGTGATTGGCTGAGAGCGTAGCCATGTCTACTGGCAGGTCTTAAAGGGTTGCTCCTAGCCAGACCAGATCATTCTGGACTGCTCGACCTACACGTGATACACTCCAGTCTTCTAGTTAATAAAAGCCTTGGTTTGGATCAACAAGCCTTTGATTCTTTTGACGTGCTCTACAATTTTATTAACTAGAAAGGGATGGAGCGTTTGCTACAGCTGGAATGCCTCGACATCAACCCACAGTCGGCTACAGCCTCGAATGACTTTAAGCGTTGGGTGAGGTGATTCGAAACAGACTTACAACTCTTTGACCCTGCCGTGATAGAGGACAGCCATCGACTACTAATATTGATGACTATGGTGATCCCGAGAGTCTACCAGAGCATCCAGGATGCGACCACTTACGCCGCAGCCATGAAGGTGCTGAAAGGGCTCTCGAGCGACCGGTGAACAGGGTCTACGCTCGGTACAAACTTGCTACAAGGAGACAACAGCCCGGTGAGTCCTGTAGAGCTTATATTCAAGCACTAAGGGAACTGGGCAGGGACTGTACCTGCACAGACAAAACTGCTGCAGAGATCACAGACGATCTCATTCAGGATGCCTAAGTGGCCGGGGTTCAATCGAATGAGGTGAGGCAGCACCTGTTAGAGCACAGGGGAGAAAACCTAGAGGACGTGATCCGGATCGCAGAGACAATGAGGGATGCGGTCTTAAGTATGGACGGGTACTCTCAGGGCTGGACCTCACACTCTGATGTGAGTAGGATGAACACATTTTGCTTTTCCTATAGAAGCAGATCAATGAAAATTGCTCAAAGAAAGACTGAAGTTCCCAAAGTAATTATATTAAAGAAACTATGCTTTCTGTTGTTCTTATTAATGTATTTCACTGACAATTTCAAAATCAGAATCAAATCCTATTTATAAACATAATCATGGCAAATACTGCATTGTAAGTTGTATGCTGAAGATGGCTGCATGCACGACGGAAGGCTCATTTCTTCTCTGGCCAGGACGGCTTTGCAAGGTGTGCCTGGTGGGCAGCTCGCTTCTTTGCCAGCAGCTCCTGAATTTCCTGGTTGTTTTCATCGAACCAGTCCTTGTTTTTCCTGGAGGACAAGCCCAATACCTCTTCAGTGGATTGCAGTATGGCAGTCTTCAGCTAATCCCAGAGGGTTTCAGGGGACGAGTCCGTGAGGCGGATTGCATCCTCGAGCTTTGCTTTGAGGTTTGCCTTGAAGTTTCCTCTCACTTCGTCTGACTGCAAGTTTCCAACATTGAACTTCTTTCTGGGGGCTTTACTGTTCCTGGACTTTGGCTTGAAGTGAAAGTTGAGCTTGCAGCGAACCAGCCGGTGGTCATTAACAATGGCGTGAAGTAAGGCTGCATTCTCGCACCAACCCTCTTTTCAATCTTCTTCAGCATGATGCTGAAACAAGCCATGAAAGACCTCAACAATGAAGACGCTGTTTACATCCGGTACCGCACGGATGGAATTCTCTTCAATCTGAGGCGCCTGCAAGCTCACACCAAGACACAAGAGAACTTATCCGTGAACTACTCTTTGCAGACGATGCCGCTTTAGTTGCCCATTCAGAGCCAGCTCTTCAGCGCTTGACGTCCTGTCTTGCGGAAACTGCCAAAATGTTTGGCCTGGAAGTCAGCCTGAAGAAAACTGAGGTCCTCCATCAGCCAGCTCCCCACCATGACTACCAGCCCCCCCACATCTCCATCGGGCACACAAAACTCAAAACGGTCAACCAGTTTACCTATCTCGGCTGCACCATTTCATTGGATGCAAGGATCGACAACGAGATAGACAACAGATTCGCCAAGGCAAATAGCGCCTTTGGAAGACTACACAAAATAGTCTGGAAAAACAACCATCTGAAAAACCTCACAAAGATTAGCATATACAGAGCCATTGACATACCCACACTCCTGTTTGGCTCCGAATCATGGGTCCTTTACTGGCATCACCTATGGCTCCTAGAACGCTTCAACCAGCATTGTCTCTGCTCCATCCTCAACATTCATTGGAGCGACTTAATCTCCAACATCGAAGTACCGAGATGGCAGAGGCCGGCAGCATCGAATCCACGCTGCTGAAGATCAAACTGCGCTGGGTAGGTCATGTATCCAGAATGGAGGACCATCGCTTTCCCAAGATCGTGTTATATGGCGAGCTCTCCACTGGCCACCGAGACAGAGGTGCACCAAAGAAGAGGTACAAGGACTGCCTAAAGAAATCTCTTGGTGCCTGCCACATTGACCATCGCCAGTGGGTTGATTTCGCCTCAAACCGTGCATCTTGGCGCCTCACAGTTCGGCGGGCAGCAACCTCCTTTGAAGAAGACTGCAGAGCCCACCTCACTGTCAAAAGACAAAGGAGGAAAAACCCAACACCCAACCCCAACCAACCAATTTTCCCCTGCAACCGCTGCAACCGTGTCTGCTTGTCCCGCATCGGACTTGTCAGCCACAAACGAGCCTGCAGCTGACGTGGACATTACCCCTCCATAAATCTTCATCCGCGAAGCCAAGCCAAAGAAGAAGTTGTATGCTTAATTGATTTCCAATATGGATTGAATGGAAAGAAAATATTATTCCTAAAAAACAAACAAATTCAACCACAATGAGTAAATTATTCAGCTGCCAATAAAATATTTATCTACCTCCTGTTCTTATCAAAGCAAATTAATCAATCGCAACTGTTGGCTGGCCTTCCATTTACTACACACAAATCAGTTTAGCTCACCCAAATCACCTAGCCCACACTGCACCGAGTTCTGATTGCCAAACGTTATGACCAATACCCCTTCCTATTTCTGTTATGTACTTCATGTAATACAGTACTTTGCCACGACCCCATGAACTCCATTCCCCAATGGCTTTTTATGCCATGCCACTGGCAATCATGCATCCAGTAATTTTGTCCTTTTGTAGATGACTAATGATGTCTTTCATTGCCTCTCCCCTTTTCATAAATTGCACTGCCAATTTGCCTGTCAACTTCAAATAATCAGAAATCAAAGAATCAGTGTAATATCATATTTTTAAATTACCTGTCATGGTAACATAAAGAGCTCTACATGTGCTTTACTGCATCACTTAAGTAGTTTAAAAGTTAGATGCATTAGTGTAAATAATTCCTCACAGGACACATTCATTGGCTGTCAATTATAGATAATACCCAGTGTTGCCAGTCTAATACTTAATAGCAGAGTGTTAAGACAGTGACACAATAAAATAAATATTCCTGCTAAATCATTAGCTCTTGTCATAAAATTGATTATGAAATCAACATGTGTGCAATCTATTTCATAATCCTCACCAGCATTGTGTTGATATATATATATATAGACATGCCTTCATCATCAACCTACTAAAAACCCCCACTGCCTGCAGCAACATAGAAATGAACTCAACAGGAAAATATGGAAATGCCCAGCAGGACAGGTTGCATCTGCAGCAAGAGAAATAAAGCAACCCCTAAGGTCATTCAAAATATGGCTATTTCAGGTTAGAACAATGGACCAAAGGATTTTGACCCTGAGATACCGGTTTCACATTCTGTGGATGTTGTTGGACCCTGATGGAAAACCTTGACAACTGGTATGGTAAAAGGTAAAGATTCCATTATTATCATGGTACTACATTTAGAATGTAACATACACGAAATTCTTTAACTTTGACGACCGTAAGGAAGGAAGGGAGTCGCCATTTTGTCCAGCGCCCCTCAGGATGGTGGCATAGAAACCTCAAAGGCTGATTTTCTGATTTAACTCATTGAGCCAGATCATCACCTTAAAGACCAGCAGTTCTTCTACGATTTGCATGTTCTGAAGCACTGAATGGAAAGATGGGATTCTTTAACAGGTTCAGCAGTACAGCCTTCCATAGCAGTTAACTGGTGGCACCTAGTTTCCCATGCTTTTACCAGGAGATTCGTAATTGTCAGGCTGCATTTGTGTCATATTAACCTACTGGAAGTATATCAGTTCCTTTCAAATCAATAGGATCAAATGGTTGTTGCGAGAACTGCCATTTTGATTTGGATTACCAAGTTTAAAGTGTGTATTAGAGAAGCATAAGGATTGTGCAGTAAATTCCAGGTCAGATGACTAATGATGTTAGACCAGCACATCCACCTTTTCAAATTCACTTCCAACTCATTACATGCAACTGCCAGGTACAGATGATGATACGGAATCTGTAGCTCTTAATGTTCTGTATTTTATAATTCAAATTAGTGTTTTCATCAGAGCTGGAACATTCACTGCGACCATAAGACGATAAACTGTCCAACTTTTGAACTAAGGAAGGAATTATTACAAAATAATGGCAAAGATTAAACATATTAAACATATCAATAATTTTAGCATAATAAAAACAAAAATATCTGCTTGGAAAACAGATTTTTTTTGGAAAATTATTCCAAGCTAAAAAGAGATCAGTAAAGTGGCATAGGTAGTAGCTGCTGTCTCACTGAAGCTGTGAGACCCAGTTCAACCCTAACTCTATGTGGAGTTAGCATATTCTTTCCTGTAACTATGTGTTTCCTCCTGGTGCTCTAATTTTCCTCCATATCTCAATAACGTGCACTTTGGAAGGTCAACTGGCCACTATAAATGGCTGAAATGTTAAAAAAAATATCCTTTTGTTCACTTAATGGTCTAGATTTTTACACTAAAGAGGTAAATCTTGGGGAAGTTATTTGGAATTAGTGGCACTGGATGTCAATAATCAGTGCTGACTCAGTGCACTGAAGAGCCAGTTTCCATGCGGAATGCCCCTAATATATATTCACCCTGCAGATTTTCCATTTTCATTTATTTTTCTTTGAAATCAATGTTGGACAGACCTTTCAAAATGCTCATATGGATTACTGACCAATCCCATTTTATGTGGGGCGAGTCAGCGATGCAAATTTAATGAGAAAATTTGGAAGAGTTAAATCATTGGAGGGAAAGGAATTAAAAGCAAAAACATCTTGTGATTACATAAGAAAAATCAATGACAAGAATTCAGGTAAAAAAAATTAAAATTTCCACTCTTTATTAAGGGGAATTTTTAAAAGCAATAAACAGAATAAATACTACCCCCAAATTGAGCTAAAAATTGTTAAAAAAAACTATTGCACAGCAAGACTGAGATTGCTTTCTCCAAATTTCTCCTTCTAAACTATCTCCATTACATTTTCTGGTTTGTATATTTTGTCCAGATGGTGAAGGATGACAGGAGATTCTTTAGAGGACAGCTGCCATTGTCACTCAGAATCACTGTAACTTTTGCAACTGAATAGCGTCGTGGGAGGTGCCAAAGTTGTACCCAAAGTGATGGCACAGAAACTGGAAACTAGTCTCATTAACGGGAGCATAAAGTGTGTAATAGAGGCAATTGCATTCTTCTAAGTTACCGCGCATGATGAAATAAGCCTGTCTGCAGCTCACAAGTGTTTTTATGCTATAACCGTATTTGAAATTGTCCAAAACATCAATCTCCAAATGATTCCAAAATTAAGTGAGCTGAAGTAACTGATGTTAGTAGATGTATAAAAACAGTAGATACTGTACAGGATAATTAAAAAGAAATTGAAGAAGCTTTTTTTGAATGTAAGAATCAAGTAGAGCGTAATAGAGAAAAAATGGAAAAAGCGGAGGACTCTTTTATGTACTGGGGGATTCAGAAGAAGGAATTATTGAAGAAGATTGATTCATTAGAGAATCAAGGTTGAAGAAATAATGTAAAAATACTAGGTTTTCCAGAAGATATGGAAGGTTCAGATTCGGTAAAATTTTTAAAGAAATGGATTCCTGAGGTACTGGGCAAGTAATTATTTCCGGATGGTCTAGAGTTAGATCGAGCGCATAGAGCATTGAGGAAAAAAAATGTTTCCAGGTCAACCACCTAGGGCAGTTCTGATTCGTTGTTTGAAATATCGAGATAGAGAAATGACATTACGAGTTGTGGTGCAGAAGGCACGGCAAAATCAGATTCCAATGATGGTTCAAAATAACAGAGTGTTTTTCGATGCAGATTTGAGTCAAGAAATTATTAGATGGCGCCGAGAATTTAATTCAGCTAAAGAAGTGTTGTGGCAAAAGGGTTACAAGTTTGTTTTTCATTACCCGGCTGTACTTAAAGTTTTTAATGGAGATTTTCAGTCTCAATGTTTTGAAAATGATCACGATGCATTAATTTTTGCTAATTCGTTGCCAGATTTGCGAGGAAATGGTCGGTCACCATTATTGTCACATAAAAGGAGGGTTAAAGGAAATGGGAATGGAAAGAATGGGAAACACGGAAGGAATGGAAAGAAGGTTGAATTGATGCAAAGTCTTCTTGATATTGAAGACACAGAACAATCATTGGGATTGGAATCACTAGGTTGAATATGTCTGAATAATTACTTTGTGAAAGTCTGATTGGGGGGGGGGGTGGATGACACTGAGATGTGATAGTCGTCTGCCACTAGTGGGTTTTACCACACCCAGATTTTTAGGGAGTTACTACTTTTTAGTAGTTTACTGAGGGGAAGTTTATATATTTTTTTTGCTTTTGTGGTATTTTTATATAGGGGGAATGTTTAGAATATTTAGGGAATTAGAAAGGGGAGTAATATTTTATAGTAGAGTTTTTACTGAAATGCCCAATTTGAACTTTGCAACTTTTAATGTCCAGGGATTGAATAATCCTATTAAGTGTAAATGGGTATTGGCTTATATAAAAAAAAATGAAAGTTGATATTGTTTTTTGCAAGAGACACATTTGACTGAAAAAGAACATATGAAATTGAAGAGATATTGGGTTGGTCATGTATTTTCTTCTTCTTTTAATTCCAAGAAGAGAGGTGTAGCATTCTTAATTCAAAAGAAATTACCATTTGAATTAGAATCCTTTGAAGGTAATGCAGGGAGGGAAAATCAGGCCAAGGAAAATATTTTGGTTGGGGGAGATTTTAACTGTGTTTTAGATCCTTTGTTGGATAGGTCTCCGAAAAGTATAAGGAAATCAAAGGCAGCAGTAAAAATAGGGGCCTTGATGAAAGATTTGAATTTAATTGATATTTGGAGGAGAGTAAATCCTACAGAGAAAAATTTCTCCTTTCATTCATTTAGACATGATTCATTTTCTAGAATAGATTTTTTTTGGTATCGGCACATTTACAAGATAGAGTACTCCAAGCCAAATATAAAAGCCGGGTCATATCGGATCATTCTATGTTGTTTCTCTCTTGTGCAAGTCCAGAAGTTGTGCAATTGTCTTATAGATGGCAGCTTAATACAATGCTATTAAAGAAACCAGAATTTTTACTTTTGTTAAGGAACAGATTGCTTTATTTCTGGCTGAGAATATTAATATAGTAAGTAGTACTTTTGTATTATGTGACGATTTGAAAGCATATTTGCGTGGGCAAATTATTAGTTACATTATGAAAGTTAAAAAAACAATATGTGGCGGAAAGCTTAACAATGGAGAAACAAATTACTGAGTTGGAAAAGGAATTTCAGAAAGATGTTACAGAAGATAAAAGGGCAGCTTTAGCAAAGCTGAAACTACGTTATAATACACTACAAACCTATTAGTATGAGCATTTGATCAATCAATCTAAGCAACGTTGTTATGAATTAGGTGAGAGGACTCATAAGGTGTTAGCATGGCAATTAAAAACAGAACAGACATCGTGAATTATTAATACTGTTAAAAAGAATTCAATAGTTACCTATAAACCTCAGGAAATTAATGACATATTTTATTCATTTTATCAACAATTATATTACTTCTGAGGGAAAGCAGGAAGCTGGTTCTATTGATTCTTATTTATCTAAATTAAATTTACTTTTTTAGGGGAAGAGGAGGTTAGGGAATTAGAAGCTCCATTTACAGATTTCGAGAGTAAAGAAGCTATACAAGAGATGCCGAATGGGAAGTCACCGGGGGATGATGGATTTTCAGCCGAATTTTATAAAGTATTTTATGAAGATTTATTCTCAGTATTTGGAGATGTTCTACAGCAAATAACTGAGGATCAGGTGTTACTGGAATCTTGTTTGAGTGCTTTAATTACTGTGATTTTAAAGAAAGATAGGGATCCAATGAAAGTATCTTTGTATAGACCTATTTCTTTAATAAATGTACATTATAAATTTATGGCGAAAGTATGAGCGAATAGACTTGATAAATATTTACCTCAGTTGATACATGTAGATCAAACAGGTTTTATTAAGGATAGAAATGCGTCTGATAACATTCTTAAATTGATTACATTGATTAATGAATCTAGACAGCAACCCAACCACTGGATGCAGATGTTAGAGAAGTTTAATTTTAGCCCTTATTTTATTGGTTGGGTTAAAGCTTTATATAAAAACCCAATTGTGAGGGTGGTGACAAATGGTCAAATTTATTTACCATTTAAATTAACGCGGTCGACTCAGCAAGGTAGTCCATTATCACCAGCCTTGTTTGCATTGGCTATTGAACCGTGAGCTCAGACAATACGACAGAATGATAAGATTAAAGGGATGAGAATTGCAGATGATGAATATAAGATTAATTTATTTGCGGATGATGTGTTGATCTATTTGACAGATCCGAAGCAGTCTTTGAAATATTTGCAAGATTGCTTGCTGAAATTTGGGGAGTTATCTGGATATAAGGTCAATTGGGACCTTTTCTTTCTTTGGCTTGGCTTCGCGGATGAAGTTTTATGGAGGGGTATGTCCACGTCTGCTGCAGGCTCGTTGGTGACTGACAAGTCCAATACGGGACAGACAGGCACGGTTGAAGCGGTTGCAAGGGAACATTGGTTGGTTGGGGTTGGGTGTTGGATTTTTCCTCCTTTGTCTTTTATCAGTGAGGTGGGCTCTGCGGTCTTCTTCAAAGGAGGTTGCTGCCCGCCGAACTGTGACGTGCCAAGATGCACGGTTGGAGGCGATATCAGCCCACTGGCGGTGGTCAATGTGGCAGGCACCAAGAGATTTCTTTAAGCAGTCCTTGTACCTCTTCTTTGGTGCACCTCTGTCTTGGTGCCCAGTGGAGAGCTCGCCATATAACATGATCTTGGGAAGGCGATGGTCCTCCATTCTGGAGACGTGACCCACCCAGCGCAGTTGGGCCTTCAGCAGCGTGGATTCAATGCTTGTGGACTCTGCCAGCTCGAGTACTTCGATGTTGGTGATGAAGTCACTCCAATGAATGTTGAGGATGGAGCAAACAGCAGCGTAGGTGTGACAAAGGCTGATGTTTGTGTGTTTCTTCAGGTGGTTGTTTTTCCAGACTCTTTTGTGTAGTCTTCCAAAGGCTCTATTTGCCTTGGCGAGTCTGTTGTCTATCTGTTGTCGATCCTTGCATCACATGAAATGGTGCAGCCGAGGTAGGTAAACTGGTTGACCATTTTGAGTTCTGTGTGCCCGATGGAGATGTGGGGGGAGGGGAGGGGCTGGTAGTCATGGTGGGGAGCTGCTTGGCTGTGAACTACTCTTTGCAGATGATGCCGCTTTAGTTGCCCATTCAGTGCCAGCTCTCCAGTGCATGACGTCCTGTTTTGCGGAAACTGTCAAAATGTTTGGCCTGGAAGTCAGCCTGAAGAAAACTGAGGTCCTCCATCAGCCAGCTCCCCACCATGTAAATTGGGAATAGACTGAAATATTACCAGTTGGGAAAGGAGACTATTCCGAATATGAAAATATTATACATTTGAAATGGTCAGATAGAATTAAATATTTGGGAGTAATTGTAAATGCAAATTACCAATCTTTATATAAATTAAATTATGTTGCTTTATTAAAAAGGATTAAAATGGATTTGATTAAATGGAAAGATCTTCTGTTAACATTAATTGGTCGAGAAAATTGTATTAAAATGAATATTTTTACTCAAATCCAATATTTGTTTCAGTCGATACCTTGTTTACTTTCAAAGAGTTTCTTTCAGGATTTGAATAGAGCGGTACGGGAATTTTTATGGAAGGGGAAATTAGCCCAAGTAGCTTCACATAAACTTACAAGGAAATATGCACTGGGTGGTCTTCAATTACCTCATTTTCAAAATTATTATGAAGCAGCTCAGTTGAAATTTGTTAGTAGATTGATGGATATGGACCATCCTCTGAGTTGGGCGAAGGTGGAAATGGCTTGTATTTCTGAAGCTGAGGTACATCAGTTTATATTTAAATTGAATATGAATTTATTGTGGGAATGTAATATGCCGGTATTAAAACACTTGTTAAAGATATGGGGTAAAAGAAATATGGTTTTAGGTAGAAGGATAAATTATCAATTCAATTATAACTCCGTTATACCATAATTAACATTCCCTTTTCAATATTTAATAATCATTTAAAGAGATGGAATTTTAAGGGTATAAAGATAGTTCAGGATTGTTTTGAAGAAGGACAGTTTCTTTCCTTTAATCAATTAAGGGACAAATTTGATATATCTGTAAATTCTTTATTTGTATAATATCAACTCAGAGTTTTGATAAAAGATAATTATGGTAAAGAGATGACGAAATTTGAGTCTTTGATTTCCTCTATACTAAAGGTTATATTTCGGATATTATCAATTGTTACAAGATAGTATGGATAAATCGGAATGGGAGAAATCCAGGCTGAAATGGGAAAGTGATTTAACTTATATTTTTTCTGAAGACAATTGGGAGGTTATGTGTCACGACTGTTGAACTAAATTGACGAATGTAAATTATGGAATGGTTAATTATAATTTTTTACATCAGTTATATTTGACTCAGAGAAATTGAAAAAATATGGGTTTAGCAATTTGGACTTTTGTTTTCGATGTGGACTATGCACTGGAACTTTTTTACACACTGTTTGGTCTTGTGTTATCATGCAACCATTTTGGGAAGGAATTAGATTGGTCTTGGAAAAATTATTTAAGATTAAACTACCACTAGACCCATTGATTTTTTTTGTTGGGCTATATGGTTTCTTTGAAGGGATTGGGGTTGGATAAATTTCAAATTGCATTTGTACGTTTAGCATTATCTGTATATAGCACATTGGCATAATGAATTAAGAGCTTGTATTCCATTGGAAAAAATTACATGTAACTTGCATGATAATTATTCCTTCTTTGTTAATATGTGGTCTTCTTATTTGGAATATGTGAATTTGAAAATACTTTGAAATATTCTATATATTTTGTTTTCTTTTTGTATTTGGCTCCCCTTAAGGGAGCTGGCTGAAGGGCTGGGAGGGTATTTCTTTATGTATCTAAAAACTTCTTGCCGTTATTGATTGTATTTTGTTTTTAAAAAAAATCTTTTAAATAAAATTTGAAAAAAAAAGAAAATGTCAGAATGTATATCTCCTAGATTATAAATGGTCTGATTTAGAGAAAAAAAGGTGTGATGAAAAAAGATACTACTAGTGAGCAGAAATTTAACCAAGGATTGCTAAAGTAGGATCTAAAATAGTCGACTAGTAGATAAGAAAATTGAAGCAAATGTCAAGATTAAAGCAAACAAGTCCAGTAGGAAGGCCAAGCAGGGGCAAAGCAAAGAGGATCTAATTGGCTAAACTGCCAATTGATGGACTGCTGCAAGAAGCTTGTTAGCTAAAGCAGATTATCAGAGCATGAGATTATGATGTTCTAGCTATGACAGAAACATGGTTGAGGGATGGGTAGACTGATAGATAATGAATATGTTGATAGGTACATTGTCAGAAAAGGTTTAAAGAGATATGGGCAAACCCAGCCAAATATGATTAGTTTAGATAGAGCATCTTGGTCAGCATAGACGAACTGTGCTGAAGGGCTGTTTCAATGCTGTAAAACTCCATGTATATATCTGTGAATATAGGAATTAACGCAATAAGAAGTCAAGAATAAGTTATTATTCTATTACATTCAATTTCCAACCTATGCGAGGAAAGTCCACCCGCACATACAACTGAATTTAAAAAAAGTCTTTGTTAAAACTACTGTACAAGTAGATATTTTGTATTAAATGTACTGTATACTGGTCCCCTCTTCCAGCAGCAGCCCAATATCCCCGTTACCAGCGGCAGCCATAAAGTCCCCACTCTCCATGGCAGCCCCGAAGACCCTGCAGCAGCCCAAAGTCCCCGCTCTCCACAGCAACCCTATGTCTGAGTCCAATTACTTTATTACATAAGAGAAGTTCATATGGGGATTGGGAGGTACAGTATCTTTATTGAAAATACTGTGCATATGTTTCCATTCTTCATTGAAGATTTATTTGTTAAAAATTTCTTTATGGTCTCAATTAGTGCATGGTGGGCAAACCCGACTTACGACCAATCCATTGGTACCAATTACGTTGTAAGTCAGGGACCACCTGCAGTACTTTCCAGCCCTAAAGCACTGTAATGCATTTCAGCTACTAAAATACAGTAACATTGTTGCCAATACATTCAATACAAAAATATTCTAAAATGACTCTTTTAGTGCAAGTCGGCAATATTTTATGCAGATATTGTAATAGGCCACTTAAAAATTTACACCACCACTGAAAAAATTCACCCTTATATTTACGTGCATCACTAAACTTTATTGAGTACTAGGAAGGATGTGTGATTATGCCATATTCTGGGTGGACACAACTCATGTAGGTCAGAAGTGTAAGACATTGTGCCCTGGGCTCAAATGCAGAGAAAGGTAATTGCAGCATTTTGACCCAATACACCAGACATTGCAAATGTGACCTGACTGGTAAATACCAACAAAAGGACTGTAATGCAGATATATTTTTGAAATAGAAAATAATTCAATTGTGGAAAGGGAAGCTGTACTCTTCTAATTCAGAATTAGCTCTCTTTTCCACTGATCAATGGCAGAAAACAGAGACATGGCCAATTTTCTATCCATTCCAATTTTGGCCAATGGCAAATTGAACAAAAGCCAAAAAACGTTAAAACGATTGTCAATTTCATAATGTGTACTGTCATGTCATGTACTTATGATTTTTACTGAGTACCAAGGACAGAATGTGCACTATTAACTAAAAATTTTTGAGTGATTTCAAATCTGTAATCTCAGTTTAGAATCAAATTGGATAGGATATTTGACTTGGCTTTTAATACTTCAAACAATTTGAGCAAGGTCACTTCCAATTTCATAATTATTCTCAAATAGCAATTAATACTCAATTTTCAGTATTTTAACAATTATACCAAATGAAACTGAATTATACAAAAAAATTTGTAAGTACATTTTTATTTAAAATTAGTAGAAATCTTTGGAATATCTTTGGACAGGGACTTCACCAGGTTCATCTTATTGAGGACAATGCATTACTTTGAGGACAAAGGAGCAACAGTTAAAACATGCAAAGAAAAAAAAAAGAATAACATGAAAAGATAAAATCATGGTTGCTTTCATTTGTCTCCAGTACTGTAATGGATTTAAGATTACATCATATGTTATAAATCAGGCAACCAGATTAGCCCTGCAAGCTTTGCCTTTTGTCTATTCCATCCACAGAGTTTTGTTCTACAATACCCAAAATGAGAATAAGTCGAGATTTAATCTCTGACTCTTATAAATGATTTTCCAAAAAATGTATTTGACTTTTTTTTGCTTCTTTCATTAAAGGTTACAACATAGACTTGGATCATTCGTGCTACCTTAAGGCATTCTCATATCTGTGCACTTAGTGTGCCAAGAACGATGAATGACTAAATTCTCATCTTAACATGGGAATTCATAGAGAATGAAATCCATCCCACCACTCAATGTCTAAAGCTGATGTCATGCACTAAAGTGAGGCATTTAGGCATTGTATTGATTGAAATGATCTCATGCTCTGTGCATTTAGTTGAAATTTCATCTTTCAGTTGACTTCAGCTTAGTCGAGAAATTTTAATTATTGAACTGACTGTTGTCAAGTACAAGTATTAGACACTTTGGCCCTGGCAGCACTGACTTAGTAAACAGACTTAAGAACAAGGCTAAATATCAGTCACAAAAAAAAAATTAAACAGGATCTTTCAGTTGTCATATGACCTGATTTTTAAATTAGAGTATATGATAGACAATTCAATTATAACCAAGCTGATACTGTTTTGCAACCATGATTAAAATCATGGCTGAAAGGATAGGGCTAACTCTTCCAAAGATCAATACTCCCTCAGCCCACTTTTAATTTGCCCCTACTGGAGAATGTTATATAATTATCACCTTATCAAGAGTTCTCTACTGGTTTTAGCTCCACACTAGGTGTAAATTAGCATTCCTTCAGCCCTTTGAGTATTAAAGCTTCAAAAAGAAGTGACAGCAGCTCGTCTTAAGAACATGTCACAAAAATCTCAGTATTATTGGCCACAAACTCTACATGCTCAGTTGGATTTGCACAAGTAAAACATGAATAATGATGCCTCCCTTCCACACAGAACATCTTCTATGCCCAGTTTGATGAGAAGAACAGGATGATGCCAAAAACAAAGCTCCATGTGCCCCTGATGAATGGGCCCCCTGCATAACTGGGCCAAGGTGAGGAGAACCCTATCTAAGGTGAACCCACACAAGGCGGCAGGACCAGACGACATACCTTCTTATGCACTGAAGGATTGTGCAGACAAATTGACTGAGGTCTTCGCGGATACCTTCAAAGCCTTACTGCAGCAGTCCATCATTCAAGACAGCCATCATCATCATCCCAGCACCCAAGAGGGGCGAAAATAACAGGCCCTAATGACTACCACCCTGTGGCACTGACCTCCACCTTTATGAAGTGCTTCAAGGTCTGGTGATGGAATGCATCAAAGCACACCTCGCAGAGAAGTTGGACCCATTTCAATTTGCCAAGAAGAAACCATTCCACAGATGATGCTATAGCCGTGTCACTTCATTCCTTCTTGGCCCACCTGGCCTCAATGCCTCATTGACTTCAGATTGGCATTTAACACGATCATTCCCCAGGGGTTGGTGGAGAAACTCCTCACTGGGACTCAACAACCCTCTCTGTAACTGGATTCTGGAATTCCTAACAAAAAGACCAGTTTGTCTAGGTCAGTAGCAGAACATCGAGCACCATTCCACTGAGGTCTGGTGTATCTCAAGGCTGAGTATCCAGCTCACTTCTGTTTACACTATTGACCCACGACTACAACGCCAGATTCAGCCCCAACAGTGTCATCAAATTTCTACAAATTTCTACAAGGCATAACAGCCTCATCAGCACTACAGAGATGAGGTGGAAAATCTTGTGAAATGGTGTCAGAGTTACAACCTGAGTTTCAACGTGGACAAGATGAAGGAGATGTTCGTGGACTTCAGGAGGAGCAGGAACAATTCTGTGGTAGAAAGAGTGGAGAGCACCAAGTTTCTTGGAGTTCACTTAACTAATGATCTATCATGGACACTCAACATTTTGTCAATTGTCAAGAAGGCACAACAGCAACTGTACTTCCTGAAAAGAATGAAGCAGGCAGGTCTACCAGCCACAATTATGTCAACCTTCTATAAGAGCTCCATCGATAGCCTCCTGACCAGAGGCATCACAGTGTAGTATGGTTGCTGCAGACAAATGGATCAGAGGTTAATCCATAGGACCATAAGAGTGGCAGAGAGGATCACTGGAGTCTCCCTCCTTCCCAACTACATGATCTACCGAGATCTTTGTCTGGAGGGTGAACAAAATCATTGAGCACCCCTTCCACCCTGCACACAGCATCTTTCAACTGCTCCTGTTGGGGAAGAGGTACAGGAATATCAGAGCCAGCACCACCAGGCTGAGGAACAGCTTCTTCCCAGGGGCAGTGAATGCTGAACGACCAAAGAAACTGCTCACTCTATCTAAATGAGCCTCTCATATTCATGAAACACTATTTATTGGTATGGTTGAATATTTGTCGTGCATGTGTATTCTTTGTCTGTATGTGTGTTACATCTGGTTGTATGTCTGCCTTATTTTTGCATCGAGGACCAGAGAGCATTCATTGTTTTATTGGATTGTACAATCAGATGATAATAAACTTGAGTTGAAAGTCTGCACACACCGAGATTGAATTAAAAACACAATTCTAGAGAAACTCAGTAGGTCAAACAGCGTACTTTATATAGCAAAGATAAAGATACATAACCAATGTTTCGGGGCTGAGCCCATCAAGTCAAGTTTATTGTCATCTGTACAAGTACAATCTGATGAAACAGTGTTCTCCAGCCCTCAGTGCAAAACACACAAATACACAAGCAGACATAACACACATACAGACAAATAATCCACATGCAGGAGCAGTATTCATAGATACAAATAAATAAATAAAGTGTTGTGAACATGAGAGTCTTGTTCATCAAGTTATGAGCAAAATGTAGACAGACACCTGAATATAATGGCGGGGGGAAGGGTAAGGTGGAGGAGCACAGGCCCACAGGCAAAAGGTAATAGGTGGCTAAGGAGGGAGGGCACAACAGCCAATGGGGGTGGGGGGAGGGAGGAGGAGGGTGTCTCTGTGAATGGAGAGGTAAGATGAGTTAAACCTTGGAAATACATTTACAAGAATGTAACAATCCACCTTTCTTTCTTTAATAACCACCACCCCTTAGCAGTCACTCATCACCAAACAGTTTAGATGAGAATGTACTCTTTTTACAAAGCACCAGTTTTCAATTTAAAGCCACTTAAACTTGAGAATTATTTTAAATTGCACTTTATGGGCATCATAGGCAATGCCAAACCAAATTGCGCTTAAGATGAGCTATCTTCTTGATCCGTTGCAGCGTTTCTGGTGAAGTACTCCAAAGGCATATTTGGGGAACACGTTCTGAAAGGTAGTGGAAGCTGGTACAACAGGGACATTTAAGGGGCTCTTAGGCTGGCACATGGTCGTAAGAATAATGGAGGGTTGTGGGCTGTGAGGAAGAGAAGGGTTGATTAATATGGAGTATGTTAATTTAGGTCGGTACAACATTGTGGATGACAGGGCCTACATTATACTGTGCTAATCTATATTGTGGAACAATGAGACATCTCCAAATCCAGGTGAAGGGTGATCGGGCAGAGAAATTTCAGGTGGTGATATTCCACACATCCAGTGTCCTTTTCTTTCTTGAAGGCAGTAATGGACTTGAAACTGAAGTACATTTTATTAAGTGCGCACAGCAGCCACAGCATGCCAGTGATGGGGGATATTATTGTTTAGGGTGAGCTTTGGTAAGTGGAAAGCATTCTGTCATTTTCCTCACATGTGTCTTTTAAATGCTTCCAAACCCTCAGAAGCCTGAGGAAATTTGGCATGCCCCTTATTAATGTTTATATATGCACCATCGCTTGATATTGGAACTGTTCTGTCCAAGACCTCAAGAAACTGAAGAAAGTTTGGAAATGCAGCTCAAGCCATCACATGAACCAATCTCACCTCCATCAACTCTATCTTCATTTCTTGATGCCTCAGAAAAGCAGATAATGTATTAAAAGATACATCACCTTCACCATGATCTGGCTGAGGGATGAACTGATAAAGGTGTATTAAATTGTACGAGGCAAAGATAGATGGTCAGAATCTTTTCCCTCATGGTTGGAATAAATTTAAAGGGACTGATGGAGCTTTAATGGGGATTGAAGGGATTTGATTTTTTTTTAACATTGACATCTGGAACTTGCTGCCTGAAAAGGTGGCATCAGATTCAATGGTTGCATTTAAAAGGCATTCAGACAATAACTTGAATTGGCACAGATGGATACAGACCTAATGTGTGCAAATTAATGTAGGTGGGGAAGAAGATCAACATGGTGGGGTACGATTTTGAGAATTGTGAGTAGCTTTGGACCCTGTATCTAAGAAAGAATATGCTGGTGTTGGAGAGGGTTCCAGAGGAGGATTAAGAAAATGATCCTCAGAAGAAGGTTAACACATGAGGAGTGTTTGAAAACTCTGCACCTCACAAGGGTGAAGAAGGAATTGGGAGGGGGGGGGTGGGAAATCTCATTGAATCCTACTGATTATTGAAAGGGCCAGATAAGAGGGTTCAGGGAAAAGATGTTTCTAGTAGTGGGAGGGTATAGGACTAGAGAGCACAACCTCAGAATAAAAGGACATCTTTTTAATTTAAGGATACAGCATGGTAACAGGCCCTTCTGACCCACTAGGCTGCCCAAATTACCCTACTGAACTTGTATGTCTTTAGAACATGGGAGGAAACCAGAACACCAAGGCAGAAATCTGTGAGAATATGGTGAGAATGTCCAAGCTCTTTGCAGAGAGCGGCGGATTCGAACACATGCCACTGGTACTGAAATAGCTTTGTGCTATTTGCTGTGTGAATTGTGCTGTCTCAACGTTAGAGAAGAAAGAAGACATTTCTTCAGCTAGAGGATGGTGAATCAGTAGAATTTCTTTTGCCACATTCAGCTGTGGCAGTCAAATCATTGAGTACATTTAAAGCAGAGGTTGATAGGTTCTTCATTAGTCAGGGCGTCGCAGATTGTGGGGAGAGGGCAGAAGATTGGAGTTGAGAGGAAAAATTATCACCCATGGATTGAATGTCAGAGCAAACTTGATGGCCCAAATAGCCTAATTATGCTCCCTATGTCATATGATTCTACAAGGAGGCAAAAATGTTGTAAAGTATATTTAGAATCATCCACACACAGGGAATAATATTCAAACATAATGACATCAAAGGATGGGCAAATCATGGGAACCCACGATGACGATGATTGGTAACAAAAAAGAAAGCAGAAGCCAAAAACATTTTTTTTAATTATTAAAGATATGCATGACATTTTAGAAATTTAATTTCTAAAGATTGATCACATTGGGCATTCGTGCAGCGGACTTAAAATCATTATTTTACTGTTAACAAATGTGTGGACCTCCAGATCAAAGAGCAGATCCCAACAGTTAACAAGATTGAAATCAGAGATCAATTATAGGCACTGGATTACGTACTTTTACATGTAAAACAAATTGAATTGACTAATTATCAATGTAGAGAATAATTTAAGCTCTCCTGCCACAATCCAGGAAACAACAATAAAGGTGTGATCTCATCAGCAGATAAATAACAGGAAACTAATAAGAGAAAACAACATACACATCACTGGACAGCACTGATGTCAGTTTAATTCAGTTGATTGGTTGTATATTTATTCTAATACACAAGATTTTGGGTTCAAGCCAAACATCATGAATTGAGTGCATTATAGATCAGTGATATAGTTCACATCTGCGAAGGCCAGATGTTCCACCCTGATAGTTCCATTATTGTAGCTGGCAACTTCAACCACACCAACCTGACAGCAGTTCTACCAGGGTTTCAACAGCAAGTCAACTTTGCCACCAGAACACACCCTAGATCGGGTGTTCACCAATGTCCCTAGTGCATACAAGACTGCCCTTTTCCCCCACCTTGGACTCTCGGATCATACTGTATCAGTCCTGCTAATCCCAGAATATAGACCACTGGCAAAACAAATGAAGCCAATTTGCAGGGAGATCAGCATGTGGCCAGGGCGGGGCAACACAGAGGCATTACAGGACAGCTTTGACACCACAGACTGGAGGTATTTCAGGGGGGCAGCCACTTACAGTGGTCTTAAAAATATTGAGGAGTACAGTGACAAGTTACATCAGGAAGTGCATTGACAATGTCACTGAGATCAGATGCTTCATAAACAGGGCTAACAAGAAAGCATGGTTGGATGCAGAGGTCTCAACAGGGCATAAGATGTTATGAAGATCAGCCAGGGCTGAACTCTCCCATATATCCAGAAGACAGAGGATCCATAGATAGCTGTGCAACACCAGTGAAACAAGGCAAATGAGGCAAGGGATCAAGACTATAACAGATCACATCAACCTTGTGAGTTAAAGACAACAATGCCTCCCATCTGGACAGACTGAACACCCCTTTTTCACAGTTTGATGAGAAGAGTGGAATGATGCCAAAGAAAGCACCATGGTTCCCTGATGAGCTGACCTCTTATATAGTGCGGCCGAGGTGAGGAGAACCCTATCCAAGGCAGCAGAACCAGAAAACATACCTAGTCAAGTACTGAAGGATTGCACACACCAATTGACAGAAGTGATCACGGACATCTTCAACACCACTGCAGCAGTCCATTGTTCTCACAGGTTTCAAGACAACCAGCATCATTCAGTACCCCAGATGGTGATAATAACAAGCCTCAATGACTACTGACCTGTAGCACTGACCTCCATCATTATGAAATGCTTTGAGTATCTGATGGAATGCATCAAAGTGTACCTCCAGAGATGCTGGACCCATTTCAATTCACCTATAGAGGAAACCATTCCACTGATGATGCTAATAACCTTATCTCTTCACTCCATCCTAAGCCACCTGGAGTCTGATGCCTCATCTGCCAGGCTGCAGTTCATCAATCATTCCCCCAGAGGCTGGTGGAAAAGCTGTCCTCGCTTAGACTCTGTAACGATTCTGGACTTCCTAACAGAAAGACCACAGTCTGTCCGGGTTGGTAGCAGAAAATTAAGCATTGTCACGCTGAACACTGGTGCACTTCAAGGCTGTGTGCTCAGTCTGTTCCTGCTCACAACTACTGACCCAGAGCCAGCCCCAACAGTGTAATCCAATTTGCAGATGACACAACGGTAGTTGGCCTCCTCAGCAACAATGAGTCACACTACAGAGAAGAGGTGGAAAATCTCGTGATAAGGAGCAAGAGTACCAACCTGAGCCTGATCGTGGACAAGACAAAGGAGATGATTGTGGATTTCAGGAGGACCAGGAATGACTATCCTCCACTAAACATCAATATCTCTGTAGTGGAGAGAGTACAGAGCACTAAGTTCCTTGGAGTCTACTTGACTAGTGACCTATCAAGCACACACATCTCCTCACTTGTCAGGAAGGCGCAACTGCAACTGCACTTCCTGAGAAGACTGAAGAGGGGAAGGCTACCAACCACCATCGTGTTAACCTTCTACAGGAGCTTTGTCAAGAGCTTCATGGTCAACTGCATCACAGTGTGGTATGGTTGCTGCAGAGAAATGGATCGGAGGTCAATCCACAGGACCATAAGAGTGGCAGAGTCTCCCTCCCCCCCATCGACGTGATCTACCAGGATCATTGTCTGAAGAGGGCATTCAAAATCATTGAGTACCCCTTCCACCCTGCGCACAGCATCTTTCAACTGCTCCTGTCAGGAAAGAGATACAGGAGTATTAGAACCAGCAACATCAGGCTGAGAAACAGCTTCTTCCCAGGGGTACTGAGAAGGCAGAATGACCAAAGGAACGGCTCACACCAGTCATCCGAGATTCTCTTATTAATGAAACAATATGTATTTATTTATTTGTATCTATGAATACTTGTCCTACCCATATATATAGTTTTCTGAATGTTTGTATGTCTTGTTGTCTGTCTGCATGTTTTGCATTGAGGACCAGAGAATGCTGTTTCGTTGGGTCATACTTGTCCAATCAAATGATAATGAACTTAACCTAACTGGACAGTAGAGCGCAACACTGCAACATTAAATGCGAGGTCTAAATTGAACTATAACATACGCTAGGAACTCTCTTTTGCTTCTCTTTCTCCTATTGATAGAAGTGCTGGGCATGACCATGGCCACTCTTCATTTGCTTTAGAGCAGACAAAAGTTGAAGTATATATGTATATTATATTTTAATGTAGTATTACGTGACAATAAAAGGAACCTTTGAACTTTTAGTTTTACCTCTTTACAAATGGTCATTATCAGCTTGAGACTGGAATAAACCAAGAGAAATTTGCAGTGCAATAGATTAGGTGGGGGGGGGGGGGGGGGTCAATCCACAGGATCATAAGAGTGGCAGACAGGATCAATGAAGTCTTCTTTCGCCCACCCCACCCCATCCCCGTGAAGTGATCTACCAGAATCATTGTTGATGAGGGCACGTAAAATCATTGAGGACCCCTTCCACTCTGCACACAGCATCTTTCAGTTGCTCCCATCAGGGAAGAGATAGAGGAGGATCAGAGCCAGCACCACCAGGCTGAGGAACAGCTTCTTCGCATAGGCAGTGAGAATGCTGAACGACCAGAAGAATTGCTCACGTTAACTATCAGAGACTCTTATATTCAGAAACAATATTTATTTATTAGTATAGATTAAATTCTTGTCTTGCATATGCATTGTTTGTCTGGTTGTATGTCTGCCTTTTTTTGCACTAAGGACCAGAGAACACTGTTTTGTCGGGTTGTACTTGTATAGTCAAATGGCAATGAACTTGACTTGACAAATCTATCCCTTTAACTTCTCATGAACACCTTCTGCAGCATTCAGGTCCACCAGTAAGTCGGAAGGCAGCTTCTTGCCTGAAGCAGATAGCAGGTTGCTAAATATACAAATTAGTGTTCTGCTTGATGATCGAACCCCAGCAACAAACTTTAAGGAGGAGTTGGATGAGCATGTCCCTGTGCATCCCTCCATGCAATCAATAACCCTTAAAGATTAATGGTATCTTCTCTAAGAAAGGTAGGATGTCTCTTGTGAGAATGTACTAGGAGCAGGATTAGTCCACTTGATCCTCCCAGCCTTCTTTATGATTCATTTAAATGATGCCAAATCCTCTGTGCCATTTTCCTGCTCCATCCCCTTCATGCTCAGCAATCCAATAATCTGCATTTTGAATGAACACAGTGCCTGAACCTCCATTGCTGTGGAGAATTCCAAGTTTCACCATTCTTTGTGAAGAATTATTTCCTCATCTCCTCCATCCTGAACAGCCTACTCCTTAACCTGAAACCCTCATCCCTTCCCACCCTGATCCAAACTCCCAAATGTGAGGAAACATCTTCCCTTAATCTTGCCTATTTTGAGTCCATTCACAATTTTATTTGTGCTTTGACGAGATGCACTGTTCTCATCCAGCAAACCCCCTACCCCTAGAACCAGTTCTCAGAAACTTTGCTGAATTTTCTCCATGGCAAATACAACTTTTCTTTAGTAAGGCAACCAAATTGCATATAATATTTTAGATGCAGTTTTACCAAAGCAATATTCAATTGCATTAAGACTTCCTTATCCCTGTATTCAAAGCCTCTATTAACAAAGAATAACATGCTATTTTTCCCTCGTAATTGTTCACCTATGGTTGGCCTTCAGCAGCTTGCATGCAAAGACACTTGGGTCCCTTTTAACCCAACCTCTCAGCCTCTAATACTCTACTTCTCTGATATGTATGCCAAAGTAGATAATGTGAAATTTTTCCCATATTGTGTTGTACCTTTTGTGCTCTTGCCCTCACTTGTATCATCCATGTTCCCTGGAAGCTCCTTTATACCTTTTGCTGTACTCATACTACCTAGCCTCATATTGTCACCATATTTGGTCCCTTCATACAAAATGCTGATAGAGATTATTATTGCACATTTTCCCTGCAGTATCTCAAAAGTAATAGCCTGTCAACCTGAGAAATATTTACTTACTCCCACTCTTTTTTCTGTCAAATAACCAATTCTGTTACTAGTTCTCTTAAATAACTCCGATCTGTTGGCAGGATGCTCCATGCTGTGCTTATTGGGCCAGCTTAACTTATAACCTGAACCCATTCTGCTTTCTCTTCTTCTTCTTCTTTGGCTTGGCTTCGCGGACGAAGATTTATGGAGGGGGTAAGTGTCCACGTCAGCTGCAGGCTCGTTTGTGGCTGACAAGTCCGATGCGGGACAGGCAGACACGGTTGCAGCGGTTGCAGGGGAAAATTGGTTGGTTGGGGTTGGGTGTTGGGTTTTTCCTCCTTTGCCTTTTGTCAGTGAGGTGGGCTCTGCGGTCTTCTTCAAAGGAGGTTGCTGCCCGCCAAACTGTGAGGCGCCAAGATGCACGGTTTGAGGCGATATCAGCCCACTGGAAATACATAACCTACATTTGAATGTTGATGCTTACAATTATACCGGTGAGGCAATGGACATTTAAATTCAACAAAAGCACACTTTTCTATCAAATCTTTAAGGTTATTCTGGAGTACTGCAAGAGGTAGAAACCACCCTCCCAATTTTTCAAAGAATGATCACATCCTCTATATTTCAGACAGTTTCATAAACAATAAAAATACATTCCTGTCCTAGTGCATTCCACCTTCTGGAACCCACTACCTCCAAAAAGCTGTCAGTTGCTCACGTTAACCAATGAGATGATGGGCAGTCCTTACATTCCCCCCTCCCCCTCACCCCAAGACCCAAGTAGAAGGTCAAATTCATTTTTATTATATTTGAGCATACAAGGAGGGTGGGTTAAAATAAATCCAGCCAAGGAAGGATTGGGAAAAATTAGAGTCACTGGCAAACGACGGCCTTAACACATGGTTCTCATTGTATCATCACATTCTTCACTCCCTAAAGTGTACCTCACCATGCCTGCTCCTGTATTCAACTCACTCTTCCAAATTGTCTGTTACTTAGAGCCAAGTCTTTGGCAAACAATGGTCAGAAAAGTTGTCCAAAAGCATAATTTATCTTAAATGCATAACTTCTAATGCAAAACAAAAGGTTGTACTTGGCAGGGCAGCACAATCTACTAAATTTGCCTGGAGAGAGAGAGAAAAAAAAATCAGACATCACTCAATGGCAGAGAGTTCCACCCTCCACTTTGCACAATTAACTGCAAGACACAAAAATAAAACTTGTTCCATATTTCCTCTAAGCCCAACCTGTAAAATAAGGTGCCAAAAGTAATGACAAGCAGCGCGTATCTAAATGAAATTAATTCCCTCCAGTCTTGTTTAAATATAGGTCTAACTCTGAAATGAATCCATTTTATTTTAGATTACAGCTGACACAGCAAAATAAAAGGTAAAGCAGCACATTACAATTTTGCCCTTTCATAAATGCATTTTTGCTAAGGTACATTAAACAGTGAGCAATTTGAAATTTTCACCATTTGACATTTTTAGGAACAGATGAATTAGTATCAGTATTGAACCATTCTGCCCTTTAGGCCTGGTCTATCATCAACTAAGATTTAGGCTGATTTCAATGTAATCTTAAACCTACATTTCACAACCTGCTGTCACCTTTTACCTTCTTATCAAGAGACCATCTCCCTCTGGCTGAAGTTGTCTAAAAACCCTGCTTCACTTTAAGGAAGAGTTCCAACGACTCATGACATATAAAAAAGACATGCCTCCCTTCATCAATGGATAACCCTAAATTTTGCCATTGAAGGAAACATCTTCTCAAAAGCTCAAAAAGCCACTCAAGATTTTATGTTTTAATCAAGTCCTCCTTTGTCTTCCAGACCAACAATCTTTGTCTGCCTGACTGACAATTCCTGAAAAGAAAACCCCTTCACCACCACCCTCAATCACATCTCCATTCTATTGGTGAAACACAAAAGACTGCAGGCGCTGTGATTTTAGTAAAAATAATTCAAAATGCTGGAGGAACTCAGCTGGACTTTTGGTGTCCATAGGAGACAAAGATATATTGTTGATCTTTCAGGCCTGAGCCATTCAAGGAATAAACAGAATGAGCAAAAAACTGGAAATCTAAGAAAACAATGATGTCTTGGGGTGAGGGGAGTCCAGACTCTCATTCCCTTGCTAGCATTCTGTCCATGGTCTCATGCTGAGACCATACTGAGGCCACCCACAAATTGGAGGAATAACATCTCATCTTCCGACTGGGCATCTTCCAACTGGGCATCTTCCAACTGGATGGCATTAATATCGTCCTCTGGCTTTCGTTAAACCTCCACCCCCCCCCCCCACCATGTCTTCCCCCAGCTCTCTCTCTCTCTCTCTCTCTCTCTCTCTCTCTCTTTTCTCTGTCTCCAATCAATTCTCATCTGTTACATCGCAAACCAGCAGCAATAGAAATTCTCCAAGACAATGTTTTATTTTTCGTTTAATACAGTATATTTATTTGTAACTACTAATAATATAACACATTAGTCAAATCAAAAGCAACTATGTGTGCGCGTGTGAGAGAGAGTGAGAGAGAGAGAGAGAGAGAGAGAGAGAGAGAGAGAGAGAGAGAGAGAGAGACCATTACAGCTTAGGCACAATTCTGGAAAGTAATTTCAAAGTTCAGTCTTCGAAATCCACTGTCAAAACGCAGACTTTTAAACTGATGCACAGAAGTAATGAAGAAGGAGATGGGAGAGACTGAGCGACCGGACTGCCGAAAACTCACAAATCCTCGTCAAGTTTCTTCAAGAGAAATATCCTATCATACGAACGGTTGTCACAACTCCCCTTTTCCTTGTGAAGGGAAAACAAAACATGTGACTTCCATGATGTTTCCAAACCCCAGGTATGGATCAATCAAAATGACCATTACTTTGGTCACAATCCAATGCAGCACATCTACTACTTCAAAAACCCAGGTACTGGTCAATCAAAGTGAGCTTTCATTTGGTCAAGGTGGGGTTCAATAATTCTCCTGACACGGAGAATCAGCTGAATTGTCCATTATCACACAGAGTCATTCCTGCTCCTTGTTCAATGAGATGACCGCAGGTCATAAAGTGCTGTTCCTTCAGTGTTCCACACATAGGACTCTCTCACCACCTCTGTCCCTGGAAAAAACACCCAATATCCTTTCTCCTCTCCAAAGTAGTGAATTTGGTGCAGCCTGTACTAGTTGATGCCACCCAGTCTCTCCAAAGCTGTGAATAGTTGCACCCTGTACTAGCCCTTAAAGTGATAGTCACACCAAATGAAATAGGAGCTTGTAATACACCTCTCCCTAATCATATCCAATTAACACCTTTTGTTGGTCAGTATTGTCTGTATTCTGAAGTAAAACACAAAAAGCTGTAGACACCATGGTTGAAGTAAAAACACAATGCTGGAGAAACTCAGCAGGTCAAACTGTGTCTCTTACAAAGCAAAGGTCGAAATATATAAATGACGTTTCGGGCTTGAGCCCTTTATCAAAGTATGGAAAAATGTTGGCACACATCTGAATAAAAGTGACGGGGGAGGCATGGTTGCAAAGGCAGGAAGTAAAAGGTGGAGAAGGGAGGGAGGCACTGTTCCCTCTAAGCTGTGCTTGTGTGCACACGCACACACGTTTTGCAACCAGCGCACAAACAGAAGAAAGTAGTTCAAATGAAATTTTAACTAAACAGGAGACTTCATAAAATGCAATCATACTTGTATTCTATTAAAACACGGCAACAGTTTTATTAGCCATAAGAGATAGGCTGTGCCAAAGTTATCTTCAAACAATTTCAAGTTTATATATACACAAGCATTCAGTGAACATGTGCTTTAGTCGCAAGAAAAAATATTTACGCAACCTAAGATTTTTGCACACACTGACTACTAAAAATTAGATAGAACATTGGAGGGAGGGGGCAGCAGCAAGCAAAGGGAGGAGGGATGGCTGAGTGAATAGAGAGGGAAGGGGAGGAGAGCTGGAAGGGGGAAAGGAAAGAGGGAGGGAAAGGATGGGGGGAGAGAGGAGAGCAGGTTAGCAGAAACCGAAAAGTCGATGTTAATGCCCTCTGGCTGGAGAGTGTCCAGATGGAAAATCAGGTGATTTTCCTCTAATTTACAGATGGTACAGATGGGATAGTACATAAGGACATGGACAGACATGTGAGTATGGCAGTGTGACACAGAATTGAAATGGTTGGCCACTGAGAGGTCTCTGTCACTGGTGTGGACGGAGCGACAGTGCTCTGCAAAGTGATCTCTCAGTCTGTGCCCTTCTCTCCGATGTAGAAAAGGCCACAAAAGGAGCATTGAATGCAGTAAATCAATCCTGTGGATACACGTGAAATGTTGCTTCACTTGAATGGTCTGTTTGGGGCCCCAGACTGTAGTGAGGGAGGAGATGTGGGCTCAAGTGTAGCACCTCCTGCAGCCACAGGAGAAGATACTTAGTGGGGAGGGATGAGTGCACAAGGGATTCACGGAGGAAGCGGTCTCTGCAGAAGGCAGAGAGGGGAAGATGAGGTGGTAGTGGGATCCTGCTGTCAGTGCCAAAAATTCCGGAGGATAATATGTTGGATGTGGAGGCTGGTGGGGTGATAGGTGAGGACAAGGCGGATTCTGTCTCTGTTGCATCTGGGGGCAGAGAGGGCCATGACAGATGAGTAGGAAATGGAGGAAATGTGGTTGAGGGCTGAGTTGATGGTGGTGGAGGAGAATCTACATTTGTGGAAGATCTGGACTGGAAGATCTCATATTGGGAACAGATGCTACAGAGACTGAGAAATTGAGAGAAGGGAATAGAATCCTTGCAGGGGACAGGGTGTGAGGTAGTCAAGGTAGTTGTGGGACTTGTGGGAATACAAGACCAAGACCATCCATAAATTGGAGAAACAACACCTGATTTTCCATCTGGCACTCTCCAACCAGATGGCATTATCAATGACTTTTCCAGTTTCTGCTAACCTGCTCTCCCCTCCTCCTTCCCTTTCCCCTTGCAACTCTCCTCCCTCCTTCCCTCTCTATTCACCCAGCCATCCCTCTTTTCCTTGCTTGCTGCAGTCCCCTCCTCACTTCTCCACATATTACCTCCTGCCTTTGCAATCACGCCTCCCCCCCCCCCCCCAAACTCTTTTATCCGGACGTCTGCTGACATTTTTCCATACCTTGATGAAGGATTCAAGCCTGAAACATCAGTTACGTATTTTAACCTTTGCTACATAAAGGACACAGTTTGACTTGCTGAGTTTCTCCAGCATTGTGTAATTACTGTCTGTTTTGGAGATGTCCTATTTCTTGAAGAAGGGCTCGGGCCCAAAATGTAAACAATATATCTTCACTTCCTATGGACGCTGAAGATGGGCTATATCCTCCCATATTTTGGTGTGCTTTTATTCTACAGGTGGCAATTTAATCAACATTGTTTAAGTGGAGTTCCCTATTCTATCAAAATGCTTTTGAAGTTTGGACATGAAATCTATGTTAGCATTTCTTTTCATAATGCTAACAGTATCCTTTATTATAATTGGTCATAGATTCCCAACGTAATGTGTTGAACTTAGCTTTCCTCCTTAAATTAAAGGGGCATGTGCCATTTATTAATGTAAATAAATATTTTCTGTTTAATGATATATAACCTTTCATCTGGTATATACAGTGTTCTCAACTGTTTCTTTTAAAATCCTGGGGTTGAATTATTAATGTCCTAGAGATATGTCACTCCTTAGAGCCATTTTCAAATGCATTTCTATTTTACCATTTATGCTTTCCACTGTGCATTATCCCCAAACAGCTTTGTGAGGATTATCCTAACATTGCATTTCCTGTCTTTATAGTTCCTTTATGTACATATAGCATATGAAATAGGACCTCTCTCTTCCATGTCTTCTTTAGCTGAGTGCTAAATTCCTTAGAAAAACCTCTCTTTCATGTCTTCTTTAGCTGAGTGCTAAATTCCTTAGAACCTCTTTCTCTCTTCCAATAGAACCTCTCTCTTCCATGTCTTCTTTAGCTGAGTGCTAAATTCCTTAGAACCTCTCTCTCTCTCTCTCTCTCTCTTCCAATAGAACCTCTCTCTTCCATGACTTCTTTAGCTGAGTGCTAAATTCCTTAGAACCTCTCTCTCTCTTCCAATAGAACCTCTCTCTTCCATGTCTTCTTTAGCTGAGTCCTAAATTCCTTAGAACCTCTTTCTCTCTTCCAATAGAACCTCTCTCTTCCATGACTTCTTTAGCTGAGTGCTAAATTCCTTAGAACCTCTCTCTCTTCCATATCTTCTTTAGCTGAGTGCTAAATTCCTTAGAACCTCTCTCTCTCTCTCTTCCAATAGAACCTCTCTCTTCCATGTCTTCTTTAGCTGAGTGCTAAATTCCTTAATCTGTTCATCTCTATGTCAATCTGCACATGGGCTCAGGTAATAATCTGGATTTAATTATTCCTAAGATGCTGCTCTTCATCTTAGCTTCAATTACCCTTCATACAAATCCTACTTATTCTCCACAACTTGGCCCATTCCTCCTCCAAACTTGGCCCACTCCTCCTCCAAACTTGGCCCATTCCTCCTCCAAAAGGTATTTAATTGAATTTGAAATGTCTCCATCCCAATAGGACAACACATTGTCAGATTTTTAATTGTTTAAAAAAAAATGTCCCTCAAATTATCCAATATACTACAACAGAAACATTACACTTCCCTTGTTCAAGCCTCTGGACAGTCTCCTGCAGCAGACCACCTGGATCAATATTCCACTTATTCTTCAGATGGTCTTTATCTATACATATTGCCACAATGTTGTACCTAATGGATAAGATTAGATTATCCTGCTTAGTGTTTTCGGATTTAAACCAAATTCCCCAAATCATAAAAGCTGTTCCTTATCCATTTTAAACCCCCTACAAGGTGTGACCAAGGTCTGAACTGAACTACTCAGATGATCTTCCATTTATCTGATGAGTTAGTGTACTTATTCACACACCAAATCACTAATTTGTCAAAGATATCAACTGCTAATGAGCTTTCTTAGCATATTCCCAATATTCGCAAACCAAACAACTTGCTCTCCATATTTTTATGTATTATTTAAAGGTGGTTGCATTTTTTTTATAAATACAATCACTTACTCTAAGCAATGAAACACTTGGCAAAATTTGAAATACTTGCTGACAAGAGCCATAACAAGTCTTGGAAACAAACTGCAGCAGCTTTCACATCTTTTCACTCGATATAATCCTTGCTGATTCCTCAACCTCCAAACAACTTACATTCCATTGAAGACCACTCAGCACCAACATAAACTGTTTACAATTACACACCCTTAAGAGCTCCACCCAAGTTACAGCCTCCTGGACACACAAATTATTTTTAGAATTACTTATATCTGATGACTGTTTAACTGTTAGTAAGGGCTTGCTTAAGGTGATATGTGGACTCATTATGTGCACAGTTTAATAATTCCAAAGGAAATGGGCCAATGACAATTTTTCTCAAGCAAAATATTTCAGGAACAATTGGGTCTAAAGCAGTGATTCTCGACCTTCCCTTCCCACTCACACACCACCTTAAGCAATCCCTTACTAATCACAGAGCACTTATTGCATAGGGATTACTTAAAGTGGTATGTGAGTGGAAAGAAAACGATTGAGAATCACTGTTCTAGAGAATTCCATTTACTATTTTACAATTCTCAGTCAGAGAAAACAATCACTTAATAGGCCTCCAAAATTTTGATCTCTCAATAGGTCTCCAAAACCTCTTAGCTGGAGTGTTCACAGACAATTTCAACCTCTCATTGTGGCAGTCAGAAGTTCCCACCAGCTTCAAAAGGCCATCAATCACCCAAGAAGAGTAGTGTGAGCTGCCTCAATGACTACCACCCAGTAGCATGCACTAACTTATACTTGATGTAATGCTTCAAAAGACTGATCATGGCCGGAATTAACATGTACCTAAGTAATAATCTGGACCCACTACAATTCTCCTATCGTCACAATCACTCTACAGTAGATGCAATATCGCTGGCTCTAACTCAGCTCTGGATCACCTGAAAACAGCAATTCATACTTACGGCTGCTCTTCATAGACTACAGCTCGGCCTTCAATACCATTATACCCTCAGTGCTGGTCAAGAAACTACAAACTCTAGGCCTCTGTACCTCACTCTGCAAATGGATCCTTGACTTTCACATTGGAAGACCAGTCAATACAAATTGGAAACAAAGTCTCTTCCTCACTGATCATCAATACAGGTGCACCTCAAGGATGCATGCTTAGCCCACTGTTCTACTTGTTATACACCCACAACTGTGTGGTCAAGCATAATTCCAATGCCATCTACGTTTGCTGATGACATCACAGTTGTGGGCAGTAAGGAAGCATACAGAAGGGAGATAGATCAGCTCATTGAACAACCTTTGACTCAACTTCAGCAAAACCAAGAAGATGATTGTGGACTTCAGGAGGACCCAGTCCTCATCAAGGGCTCTGTAGTGGAGAGGGTCAAGAGCTTCAAATTCCTGGGTGTTAACATCTCCGAGGATCCATCCTGGAGCCTCCACATTGATGCAATCACAAAGAAGCCTTACCAGCAGCTATACTTTGTGAGGTGTCTGCAGAGATTCGGTATGTCACCGAAGACTCTTGCAAACTTCTACAGGTGTATCGTGGAGAGTATCACTGCTTGGTATGGAGGGACCAACTCACAGGACAAGAATAAACTCCAGGGTTAACTCGGCCTGCAACATCACAGTCACCAGACTTCACTCCATCGAGGACATCTACATGTGGCGGTGTCTTAAAAAAGGCAGTCTCTATCCTCAGAAGCATAAGGACAGCTTCTTCCTTGCTGTCATCAATGAATTAAAGGCACTACCTTACTTTTCATGTATTATTATGTTATCATTATTTTTTTTTAAGTAATGTCATAAGATGGCTTACACTATGATGCTCCCACAAAACACTGAATTTCATGACTTGTTCATGACAATAAATCCTGATTCTGATTCTTTAGCCAATCCAAACAAATAATGAAATGGACTCTAAATTTATTACAGTAAAATCCCTGTTATGTGGAATTCAAGTAAATTGCAACCTCAAGCAACCATCAAAATAATTGCATAAAATAAATGGTAAAAAATACGGAAGATTAAAATCGGTGCGCCTTGCCATTAGTTCTCTATTTATGCAACATGTAGTCTCAAGCAATCAGAAAACTTGCTTATCCAGCATTTACCAATCCCTGTAGGTGCCAGATACCAGGGATTTTACTGTACAATAAAAGTGGTATACCAGACGAAGGGCCTAGGCCTGAAACGTTGGTTACCCCTTTACTTCTTCTGGATGATGTGTGACCAGCTGAGTTTCTCCAGTATGTTTACAGATTGCACTCAACTCCAGCATCTACAGATTTTCTTGTTTAACTCCCTGGTTTACTAATCAAATGTTTAACCTTCATTTTTGTTTTTTCATCTTTCTTAATTGTATAAACATTTATTTCCATACTATAACATATTAATGTGAAAACTGTTGTGGATTTGCATTGACTGATATACAACACATGGCAAAGAAAATAATTTCTGGATGCTCCATGTTGAATGTTTTCCCAATGAACTTATAAAGGTGACACTAACAACATCATTGTAAGGGACATTAGAATTCCTAAGGTTAGGCAACTATGCTTGAAGCCCAACTGACTTCACTGATACTGTCTGTGTATCAGTCACTTCAATTACTCCAACACACCTTTAACAACAACACTGGAAAACTGAAGAATTAAATCCCTGCCAAAGAAACTATTAGGGTCTTAATTGGTTGAAGCTAATCCATACAAACAGGGGCTAAATAGCTGATGATACTTTTGGTAAGTCTGGCATGGATACCAGTAATAGAATCTTCACTGAATTACTAACAGTCTCATGTTCAAGATATGGCCTTCTTCACTTTTTTAGGTGTTGATACTAATGCTTCCTTTATGTGCCTACCTCTGGTTCACAAAGGGATGCCAGACGCAGATCTCTGCAATCCATTCAGCCCCACTATTTTGAGCAGCAGTTTTTCTTAGGAATCACCATATTAAGATCTGGTATAACTCTTGAAATCATGTGCTGCTACAGAAAACCTAGGAATTATGCCAATTATGCCCGACTCCTTGCAAGTGAAAAAATAGCTTTCCACACCCACAAACTCTCATAGATCTCTTGTTTTGCATTGGCATTTTGACAAACATTTTATATATTCTTGCTTTCTCACTTGCTAAACAAGATAGATATTCTGATTTAAAAAACTATACTGAATTTCCTTAAACCTACTATGTATTCTGTCAAAAATACAGCTTCTATCATGTGACACAGTTAAACATTTTTAAATATTATGACCAAAAACATCATTGTTTATTTTTAGGCATTTGATCCAATTTTTATTGAATCGAATTTGCACACATTTACAGGTTGCAACATCACAAAACTAATATTAATTCTTCTCAGCCAACAGCAAAACTTAGTCCTACTGAGGAGATGTGTGTGTGTGTGTGTGTGTGTGTGTGTGTGTGTGTGTGTGTGTGTGTGTGTGTGTGTGTGTGTGTGTGTGTGTGTGTGTGTGTGTGTGTGTGTGTGTGTGTGTGTGTGTGCGCGTGCGTGTGTGGTCCCCAAAAACAGAAGTAAGACAGGAATCTAATCTTTACACATACAAAATAAGTTTCCTGATGACCGTTACTGCTGCTTAGCAGCTCACAGACTGCTAAAATGCTGTCTCATCCTATGCACGGTTCTAAGACTAGAATTCAAAGATTGCTTTGTGTATGTGTGACCTTTTTGTTGTGAGTTTCAGCTCCTAAGTGCCTATTGGTCATGCTGCAAAATCACACTGCATTCCAGCTACTCTGCAAAGATGACACTTGAGATGGGTTATATTTGGAAATAATTGTTAAACAATGGTTGAAGTCACCCACACTAAGCAATATGTAAGCAGATTGAGTTGGCAGTTTGATGACAAGAGTGGGAAGCCTGACTTTTTTTTCTTTTCCATACCCTGGATCATTGAGGACAATTATATGACTCATTATTGCCCTGCTGGCATCGGCTCAGGCCAAGTGTGAATTTGGGATATTCATAGCAACTATTGTTCAGTATTCAAATGCTTTAATGCCTCTGCCAACAGATCTGGTTAATATGGTAAATTGGATCAGCAAGTTTGCAGATGACACCAAGATGAGGCAGGCGGGAGAAATTGTAGTGGACAGCGAGGAAGGCTCTCACAGCTTGCAGCAGGATCTGGGCCAACTGGAAAAGTGGGTTTCAAAATGCCAGATGGAATATAATGCAGACAAGTGTGAAATGTTGCACTTTTGGAGGACAAACCAGAGTTGGGCTAGGGAACTGTGGAGTGTGACAGAACAGAGACTAGATACATAACTCTTTGAAACTAACATTACAAGTAGATAGGGTTGAAAAGAAAGATTATGGCACATTAAGCTTTATAAATCAAAGTATGGATTGAGTACAGGAGTTGGAATATCATTATTAAGTTGTATAAACCATCAGTGAGGCCAAATTTGGAATATTATGTGCCATTCTGGTCACCTTCCTACAAGAAAGACATCAATAAGATTGAAGGAGGGCAGAGGAAATTTTCAAGGATGCTGCTGGAACTTGAAAATCTGAGTTATAGATTAGGATTTTATTCTAAGTAAGGGTAAGGGGAGATTTCATAGAGGTAAACAAAATTATTAGGGCTATATATAGGGTAAATGCTTTTTCCTAGAGATTGCATGAGACAAGAATAAGAAGACATAGGTTAAGGGTGAAAGATGAATTGTTGAAAGCGGATACTGGGAGAACTCCTTTACAGAGGGTGGCGAGAGTATGGAACGAGCTGATGGATGTGGGTTTTATTTCAACTTTTCAGAGAAGATTGGACAGTTACTTGGGAGGGGTATGGACGGATATCCTCTAGATTTCTCTGCTGATATATTCTAAGGTTTTATCTTCAGAAATCGAATTCTTTATTATCTTTATCTTTTGAATGTATTATCTCTTTTAATTAAAATTATGTACACTATTGTAGAAATAATTACGGTGCATATGAATATTATATATAGCTATAACATTGTTATTAATAATAAATCCTATTCTTTCAATTCCATTCTTCCCTTCAATACTTTCCATAGCAAAGTCTACTGTTCCTTCCTCTGTCTTAAAAATGTTCTTTATCTTACCTGCTCATGCATGCATGTAGTCTTTTTAACAGATTAATGTCCAGTTTTGCCTTTGAAGTGCTCTTGGACATGTTGTTAACCTCGAAAATTGTTCTGGAGTCATCAGACCCTAAAGACTAATCTAGCAGAGATCACCTGGGAGAAAAATTGTGACCAAAAAATGTACATATATTTCACATTTTCTTTGGACAGTCATTAGTTTTAACATTACAGGAAATAAGAAAAAATAATTGGGTTGAAAAAGCAAGCCATTTAGAGGCAGGAGGTATCCTCAGAAATGTGAACAGTTAGAACTAGAAATTGCAATGTTTTAGCATTTTTAAACCTATTGTACATGCAAAAGTTGTTCTTGTTTTGCAATCCACCTTACTGGATTCTTCATAATGCATATTTAATCTCTAAGATAAGCCTGCTGTATATTTAGCTTTATCCGTAGTGAAAAAAATGTATTGCTAGTACGTGGAAAGATACAAATATGATTGATATTAATAGATGGCATAATGAGATGAAATATTGTTTAATAATGGAAAAAATCATGTATGTTTCGCATGATAATTATAGTTTTTTTATTAATAAGTGGTTGTTATACTCAGAATATTTACATTTTAATTTATATTGATCAGATTTTAATATGTATATTTAACTTTTTCTTTAATATTCTTTCTTTTTTCTTTTTTTATGGCTCTCCTTAGGAGAGTTGGCTGAAGGGGGGGGGGGTTCTTTTCTTTTCTTTTTTTTCTATTATATATATAGAAAAAAAATTCATGTTCATGTTTAATTGCTGTATATGTCATATATTATTTGTTTTTTGAACGAATAAATAAAGTTTAAAAAAAATAAGATAAGCCTGCAAAAAACATAAAGCTTTGTCACGGTCGGTGACAGAACAAACGTTAGAGGGGTTGGGGTGATATTGGATGGCCGCGACCATATGGAGGGTGGGGGAACAGCACGTTTCTTTGAGGGGCAATGCCCCCTGAGCTTTGTAGCCCATTGTTCAGTTTCAGCAGTGTATGTGCCTTTGTGATCTTTCAAAGTGGGTTTTGGAATACAGCAACTAACATTTAATGTGTGTAGAAGTTTAATTTTACCAGAAAATAAACATTTGATAATTAACAACATGGGCTTCTTGGGACTTTTGTGGGATTCATTATGGCAAAATTGAGTTCATGAGTCATGAGGTAATGTTGCAGCTCCATAAAACTCTGGTTAGACATACTTGAAATAATGTGTACAGTTCATTACAGGAAGGATGTTGAAGCTTTGGAGAAGGTGCAGAAGGAGATTTAGAATGTGTTCTATGATGCAAGGTTAACAGATTTTCACTTTGGAGCAAAGAAGTATGAGAGGTGACTTAATAGCAGTCAACAAGATTATAAGAGGCATAGATAGGGTGAACACCAGCATTATTTTCCTTAGGCATTAGTAGCAAATACCAGAGAACATCTGTATAAGGTGAGGGGAAGAAAGATTAGGGCAGAAGGGGTAATTTTTTTAACTCAGAGAGTAATGGGTGCCTAGAATGCATTGCCAGAGGTGGCAGTGGAGGCTGGTCCAATAGGGACATTTAAAAATTTCTTCAAGAGGCACATCGATGCAAGAAAAATAAAAGGTTATGGGTGTGAGGTCAGGAAGGCTTAGATTCTTGAGTTGGTTTATATAGGCCGGCACAACATTGTGGGCCAAAAGGCCTGGACTGTGCTATTATGTTCTATAATTCAACTCCTGATGATTGGCAGGTGTTAACATGATTAACGCCCGTTGGTTCTACTGATTAACCATGCAGAATATTAAATTGTAAACATAATTTGCTCAACCAAATCCAACCACAGATTAGATCTATAGGCTTTATGATGGAGATAGCCATTGCCTCTCAGTGATGGAAACCAGACCAACTATTATTTTGCTACTCCTTAAAATAACTTGGTTCAAAATAACTTTGGTAAAGCTTAGTTATAAGTGAATGGCTGGAAGGGAAGCAATTTCAAATCTCCAAAATGGTATTTGATTCTCCTTCCCTCTATTTTCAGTGTGGATCTTGAAGAAAATAACTAGAATAATGTTGAAAGAAATAAACTATTATTTTTATTAGCAAATTATAGCCAATAAATTATAGTTTATCAATAAATAATAAATTATATACAATAAACATCACCTGAATTATCACTTGTTATGTAGGCAAACAGTGGGACTTTGCTTACAACATAAGTATCATGAATATTAAAAAGATGAATTACCAAATAATCTATCGTTTATTAATGAATGGAATGTTGATCAAAAAGTCAGAGCTTCTAACAGACCAAAGTACCAAGAATTTTGGAAATCAAAAAGTGTGCTAATAAAAGATCAATGACCTAAAAAAAAAACAGGTTGCTTAGCTTGGCTGGAAGAGGTGTAACGCTGAGCATAAGTTCGACAAGGATTAAAGCTGAAATGGAAGTATAAGGTAGGAAATGAGTGAGAGTTGAGAAGGTGAAAAATAAAGATTTGAAAATACACAGAAATAACACCTGCACGCACTTAAAGCCAAATTCAAGGCAGTAGATAAACTGCAGGTTCTGATAGGGATGTGGAATTGTGACCTATTAACGAAAAAAAAAAAAAGAAAAACAGGATCTTAATAATAATAACATAATAATAACAATTACAGCACGGAAACAGGCCATTAGGCCCTTCTAGTCCGCACCGAACCAAACACCCCTTTCTAATCCCACCTCCCTGCACAATGCCCATAACCCTCCATCTTCCTCTCATCCATATACTAATATGCATACTAATATGATTTTTAGAAGAGATAGAGGAGGGTATAGGATTGAAAAGGTCTGGAAATAGTGGTTAAAGAAATAATCATAACTTTAAGAAAGGATGATGTGCTAAAATTATCACCTAAAAGGAAGGGAAGAAAAAAAGACACTCACACTGTTGACCTCCAAACAAAGAGAGATAGAAGATAAAATCTGCAAACATATTTTCAACAAATATGAAAGTAGTAAGGTGGTATGAGCAAGGGATTGCAATTATTCTCATGTTGATTGGCACACAGCTAATGTAAAAAAAAAGTACAGGATTCTAAAATTGCATTTAGGAAAACTTTATTTTAATCAGTTTGCAGTTCAGGTTAATAACATTGTAAAAAAAAACACACTTTTATTGGCCAAGGCATGGAAGGTAAGCATGGGGAAATTAGGTGAGAACACTTGTTAAACCACAGCTGGAGTACTGTGTATATTTTTTTGTCAAAATTTTACAGAAAAAAATATGATTGCTCTGGAGAAGATGCAGAGCAGATTTATGAGAATGTTGAAAAGTTGATAAAATTTTGGTTGTGAAGAAATATTGGAGAAGCAAGGGTTATTTCCTTTGGTGCAGAGTGAATCAATTCACAGCTTAGGAGAAACTTGGTTAAAGCAACAGCCCTTGTGCCATAGAAGAGGGTTCATAATGTGGGAGGAGATTTAAAGTAATTTGTGGAAAAGTTAGAATGGAGATGCAGAAAGAAATTTTAACCCAGAAACTCTATAACTAAATGCTTGAGAAAGTGGGGCAGGTAGAAATTCTCTTCACATTTAAAAATTACATGTATGTATACTTATATGACCAGCAGAGGTACAGGTCTGGTACTGAAAGCTGAGTGACAGGATGGTCTGATAATCTCCTGTGTTGCAATTTTACTCTGATTCTAATATGCTCTTTTTCACAAAGATACAAACAGTATTTTTTGTGTTTGCATTACAGAAAAACATTGATGTGCAAAGGGATTGAGGGTTTAAGGTCTATAACGCCTTGAAAGAATAAAACAACTATATTTTGTGAGGAGCTTAAGCATATTCAGGACGTCACCGAAGTCATTCAAAAACATCTACAGATGTACTACCATGGCGAGCACTCTGGCTGGTGGCATCACTGTCTAGTATGGAGGTGCCTACACTCAGGACACACAAAAAAAAAACTCCAGAACTGCAATATCGTGGGCATCAGTCTTCACTCCATTGAGGACATCTACAAGAGGTGGTGTCGTAAGAAAGCAGCCTCTCTCCTCAGGGACCCCCATTTCCCAGGCCATGCCCTCTTCACTTTGCCACCAAAAGGTACAGGAGCCTGAAAACAAGCACACAGTGGCACAAGGACTGTTTCTTCCCCTCTGTCATCAGATTTCTGAATGGACAATAAACCAGAGACACTACCTTACATGGTCTTTTTGCTTTTTTTTTTGCATTATTTATTTATTTTGTAATGTGGATTTTATAACCTTTTGCACTGTGACGCTGCCACAAAACAATGAATTCCACGACGTGTCCATTACAATAAATTCTGATTCTGAAAGTGACCACACAAGTTGATAGGGTGGTAAAGAAGGCAAGTGCTTCCCTTCATTGGTCAAGGTGCTGAGTACTAAAGTAAGGAAATCATGTTGCAACAATATAAAACTTTGGAGAGGATACACTTGGTATATTGTATGCAATTCTGGTCACCCTTTTACTGGAAAGATGTAAAGGGTTCAGAAAGGGTACGGAAAAGATTTACTAGGATATTGTCTGATTTAGAAAGTAAGAGTTATGGGGAGAGACTGGACAAACTTGGAGCATGGGCTGAGGGTAAACTGATACAAGGGCCAAAGGGACTAGTGTGGGTGGGATATTTTTGTTGGTGTGCACGTTGAGCCAAAGGGTCTGTTTCCACTCTGTCTAACTCTATGTCTCTTTGCACTTCTGGAGCCAAAGAGTTTCAAAACACAGAAACACACCCTTCAGCTCAATGGGTCCATGCCGACAAAGTTGTTGACCCAAGCTACTTCCATTTCAAAGTTCAAAGTTCTGATTTATTGTCAGAGTACATACATGGCATCACATTTTCCTGCATTCAGCTCATATCCCTCTAAACCTTTCCCATCCATGAGCCTATTTAAATATTGTAATTCCTGTAGAATTGACTGCTACTGGCAACTTGTTCCATACATCACCCCCCCTCCCCCACCCACCTAATGTATGAAAAGGGTGCCGTAAGGCTCATTTAATCTTTTTATATTCAAGCAGTTGTGTGATGAAAGTGTCGAACATTTCCAGACGCTGCTGCATACCGAGGTGAAGTGGCTGTCCAAAGGAAATTGTCTTTGTCATTTTGTGGCACTCTGGGACACCATTATTTCCTTTCTTTCTCTCGTAATGAGCCTCATGGAGAATAATTCATCAATGCAGAGGTGGACTTATTTTATCTGACACATAGCTTTTTGATAAACTTGATTTATTGAACAAGACCTTACAGGGTAAACAAAATAACTTCTTTGATAATACCAAAGCCATTGTTTCTTTCCTTAAAAAGTTCAAAGTCTGTTGTCGCAATATCAGACGTCAAGATTTTTCACAATTTTCAAATCTGAGCACGAATGTAGAGGCAATGAAGGATGATGACATTCCTGTTTATGTGAAACCTAGAGCAAATACAAGCAGATCTGCAGGAAGGATTTAATGACCTCAATATCCCATATTGAATATTAGATCCATTTGAGGAACAACCCACCAATGTTGACATAGAAATTCAAGAGAAGTTGATTGATCTTCAGAGTGATATAAACTGCACGTCATAAATTTAATCAATTTAAAAAAAAGATTTTTGGGTTAAGAGTGGCCTGCCGAATAGATTTCCAAAATTATGAGAAAAGGCTGAAATATTTTTCATTCCCCTTCTCTCAACATATTTAGTTGGATGTGGTTTCCTTGACAAAAGTCAGGAATATACTTGGTTCCACAGCAAGAGGTGACCTTTGACTATCACAATTCAATTTGGAGCCTGATATCAAAAAAATTTCCACAGGAACATCAAGATCAAGGATCTCACTAATATTTTATTTATAGGAATTTTTAAAAATTCTTTTCGTGTTCTCGGATTTATGCTTAAGGTTGCCTAATGACTCATTGTGTACAAACCACTGCACTCTAAGAATCTTTTTTTTAATTTTTTTTTGTAACATGTATGTTCATGTTTTCATCTTTCCTTTATGTTCAATAAGAATTATGTCCTATTTATTCTAGAATCACAAGCCACAGTTGTTGCACTCAGAGTAAAAGCCTTGTTTTCTTTTTACCTTGTGACATAAATATTTTAATTTTTTTTTAATGTAGTCAGTAGGAGAGAATTACAGAAGAAACTGTTTCACATAAACTTTGAGCAGAGCCCTAAGGGGGACATAACCAATAAAGGTTGAGAATGGCTGTCCTAGGTTTATGTCCTGGAATGTGACTTGAAGTCATGATCATTTGAGGAGCAAATGTTCAGCAAAATGAACCAAATGAAAACTATGTTTATAGTAATTATTTTTTGCTTCATAGAGAGCACTCTTTTAATAAATCTAGCCATATACAATGTTATACAGTTATACATTCAATAAGATCTGACTTGCATCTATGAGTATAACATTTAAGAAGCAACAAAATTTATTGAAGATGTAAAATTCTTTCCTCATGGCACTTTACATCCATTAGGAAGATACCAGATGAAATTCCAGCTGAGGGGCTTAGTGCAGGGAGCAGGGATTCAGGTTTTTGGATTATTGGGATCTCTTCTAGGGGAGTGGCAACCTGTTCAAGAGAGACAGGTTGCACTTGAACCACAGAGGGACCAACATCCTGGCCGGTAGATTTGCTAAGGCTATATGGGTGGGTTTAAACTAAGTTGGTAGGAGGTTGGGATGCCAGGCAGAGCAGAGGCAGGAGAGAGGTGAGAAGTTGACCTGGAGGGTGATGGTTTAAATTGTGCTTATTTTAAAGTTAGAGGCTTGTCAGATAAATAGGGAATGGGCTAGGATGTGTTAGCCATTATGGCAACCTGGCTAAAAGAGGGGCAGGACCGGCAGTTCAATGTTCCAGGGTACAGGTACTTCAGGAGGGACAGAGGTGGGAGTAAAGGTGGAAGGGGTGTTGTGTGATTGATTAAGGAGGATTTCACAACAATGGTCGGCTAATGAGGCTATATAGTGGAGCTGAGGAACAAGGAAGGAACAATCATTTTGTTGAGAATGTACTACAGGACCCCAAGAATTAGAGGAGAAAATATGCCAGGAGATTGCAGACAGCTGTACATCAAATAAGGTTGTCATAGCAGGGGATTTTAACTTTACAAATATTGAATGGGAAGTCATAGAAGAAAAGGTTTAGATAGAGTGCAATTTTTCAAATGTGTTCAGGAAAGTTGCTTCCGGCAATACGTAAAAAATCTCTCAAGAGAGAGGGCAATGCTTTTTTTAAAATATTTTATTTGAATTTTGTGGTTAAGCAAGTATCAAGAGAGATGGAACCATGAGTTAATACTAGGAATTGTGTTGAGGCCAACATTGAACGTATAAGACAAGAACTAACTCAAGTTGAATGGAACAAGTTGAAAGAGACATTACAAAAATGGGATGTTTTTAGAAGTGTCCTAACAAGAATCCAGGACATTCACATTCCTGTTAAGAGTTAAGGGTCAGACATGCAAGAAGGGAAACTTGGATGATGAGGCTCTGGATATAAGCCAAAGGAAGCATGGGGCAGTTATAAGCAGATGAGATCAAGTGCATACCTGGAAGAGTTTCAGGAACTGAGGAGAAAGGTAAAAAAGGAAACCAGGAGGGCAAAAAGGGGGCTGGTATTGGCAGATATCATTAAGGATAATCCTGAGATTTTATGTATAGAAAGGAAAAGGGTGTAACCAAAGAAAAATGGGACCCCCTAGGAATCAATATAAACAATTCTTTGTGGAGCAATAGGAGATGGGCAAGGTCCTCAATCAGTGCTTATCCTCTGCTTTTACTGTGGAGGAAGATGTGGGGAACTTGGGAGAGCCAATGGTTGTGTCTTGAGAACAGTCAGTATTTCTCTTGAGGAAGTAATGAAATATGGCGGCCCGGAGGAGCTGCTGTTATGGCAGAACTGCCGCTGGTTCAAACCTGGGAAAGGACGGGAGACATTGTGCTCCACCTGAAGGTCCTACTACCCAGTCCTTCGACCCATGGATCTGAACAGTCTTTAAATGTCCTGATAAAGGAGCAGATGGTATTTTATTCAAAATCCTGCGACCGCAGGATATCAGCCCAAGATGGCGGCATTTGTGTTCGGCAGCAGCCACAAGGAGTTGCAGATTCTGGTGGAGCAGGAGACTGGTTCAGGGTACCAGTCAGGGGAAGAACACCCCCTGTTGAGGAGAAGCAGTGGAGACGACCCTAAGGATGGTTACCAAGGTGGCGGATCATCACTGGGCTCTGCGGCTGAAGGACACAGACGGGTGATAAGATGTTTGCGACTTGTGGGCAAGGAACCTAGACATACTGCTGGTGAGTTGAGGTCAAAGGACTCTCACCAGGCTACACGCTGCTGGAGAAGGATTAATGAGAACCAGGTATCAGATCCAGGATTTGAGAGGATGCTGAGGGAAAGAAAGGTGCCGAAGTTCCCTGAGTGCTGACGGCTTCCTCATTAGATCTGGGCTTGGGTTGCCAAAGGTGTGAACTGAACTGGAGTCTTGTGCGAATACAAAAACTGTGGGGAGTGCTGGAGACAACTCCACAGATACTCAGTGACAGTCTCTTTCTTAGACTGTAAGGGATGGATCTTTGTCCTCTTACGCAGACTAAAGGCAATTTTGTATAATATTACATTTCTGTTTTATTAACTGACAATAAATACTATCTGAATTGGAAGGTCCTGATGTGCATGAAGGTGGATGACTCTCCTGGGTCTGATCAGATATATCCAAGGACACTGAAGGAAGCTTGCCGTGCCAAGATTTTTGAGAAGACGGTAAGGTAGCAAATGTTATGCCTCTGTTCAAGAAGAGCTGCAGGGAAAAGCTTAGGAACTACAAGCCAGTCAGCCTAATATTTGGGGTTGGTAAGTTACTAGAAAGTATTCTAAGGGAGAAGATTTACATGCACTTGGATGGTCAAAGGTTCATGCGGCCAATCAGCACAGTTTTGTAAGTGGAAGATCACATCTCACATATTTCAGTTTTTCAAGATGTGACCAAGAAGGCTGACGAGGGCATAGCTGTGGATGTTACAGATATGGATTTCAGCAAGTGATTCAATAAGGTTCTGCAAAGTAGACTGCTTTGGAAGGTTAGGTTGCATAGGATCCAAGGTGAGATAGTAGTTTCGAGACAAAACTGGCCATGAATAAAACCAGATGATGATGGTGGGAAGTTGTTTTTCAGATTAGAGGCCACAGGGTTCAGTGCTGGGCCCATTGATGTTTGTCATCTATATCAATGACTTAGATGAAATGCACATACAGGAGCAAGTCTGTAGATGATACTGAAGTCTCTGGTATTTGAGAGAGTGAAAATGGTTGCCAAAGACTGTAGCAGGATCTTGATCAGTTGGCCAAGTGGGCAGAGGAATGTTTGATAGAATTTAATACAGGAAAATGTGAGGCGTTGCATTTTACGAGGTTTTGCATGGATAGGATTACACAGCAAATGTAGGGATCTATCAGTGCTGTTCAGCAGAGGGATATAGGTGTACAGGTACATTGTATCTTTGAAGTGGAGTCTCAATGAGGACAAGACAAAGGAGATGATTATGGATTTCAGGAGGACCAGGGACAACAACTCTCCACTACACATTAATAGCTTGGAGATGGAGAGAATAGAGAGCACCAAGTTCCTTGGAGTCCACTTAAGAAGTGACATATCCTGAATACACATCTCATCACTTGTCAAGAAGCCGCAACTGTGACTGCACTTCCTTAGAAGGTTGAGGTAGGCAAGGCTACCAGCTACCATTCTGTTAACTTTCTACAGGAGTTCTATGTTGAGAGAGTGGCCTGGCCAACTGCATCATAGTGTGGTATAGACGCTGTTGATCATCGGATCGAATGTCAATCCATAGGACCATAAAAGTGACAGAGAAGATCACCAGGGTCTCCTTTTCCCCCATCGATGTGATTTACCGAGATTAAAGAGAGCTCACAAAATCAGGGAGGACACCTACCACCCTGCACACAGCTTATTCCAGCTACTCTCATTAGGAAAATTATATACCGTGCACACACACACACACACACACATAAAAACACACACTAACACAAATACTGTGTATAAGCATTGTTTGTCTGCATGTGTGTTACGTCTGTGTACGTGTTTGCACTGTTCTACACCATAGACCAAGTTGTACTGGTTCTATGGATGACAAAATAAATTTGAACTTGAACTTCAAAAAGGGTTTTTGGCATATTAGTCCTCATCAGAGTGTTGAGTACTGAGGTTGAGAGTTATTTTGCATTTGTATAAAATGCTGGTGAGGCCCCATTTGGAATATTGTGTTCAGTTTTGGTCACAGTGCGCTGTCAAGCTGGAGAGGTGCAGAGATTTATGAGGATGTGGCCAGCATTTGAGGACTGAGCAAAAGAGAGAGGGCTTTATTCGGAGTGCAGGAAGGTAAAGGCTTATCTCATAGAGGTGCACAAAATCATGATAGGAATGGATCAGATGATGGCAGAGTCTTTTTCCCAGGGTAGGCAAATCATTAAACAGAAGACATAGGTTTAAGATGAGTGGAGGGGAGGGGGTGAGATATTTAACAGGAACCAATGATGTAACTTTATTTACACAGAGGGTAGTGAGTGTATGGAATGTAGGTAGTTGAGGCATGTTCTAATGCAACATTTTGGAATAAACTGGACCAGTGGTTTTCAAGCTTTTTCTTTCTAATCACATACCACTTTAAGTATTCCCTATGCCATTGGTGCTCTGCGATTAGTAAGGGATTATTTAAGGTGGTATGTGTGTGGAGAGAAAAAGTTTGAAAACAACTGTTTTAATTGGACCTAATTGACTCGTTATGTACATGGTTTCATAAATCCAAAGGGAGTGGGCCAATGACAATTTTTCTCAAGCAAGATATTTCAGTAACAACTGGGTCTAGAGCAGTGATTCTCAACCTTCCCCACCCACTCACAGACCACCTTAAGCAATCCTTTACTAATCACAGAGCACCAATGGCATAGAGATTACATAAAGTGGTCTGTGAGTGGAAAGAAAAAGTTTGAGAACCACTGAACTAGACAAAGACATAGATAGGATGGGTTTGGAGGGATATGGGCCAAAGTGTGAATGGGACTCGTGTGGGTGGGACACTTTCATTGGCAAGGACAAGTTGATCCAAAGGAAGTTCTTCTGTGCTGTGTTACTCTGACCCCACGAGTTGTCAAAGAATGAAATATAGATCTGAGAGAGCTCTTGCATTATTTCAGAAATCACTTATTGTCCAGCAATGTAACTGAGCATTCAAAATATTAATTGCATACTGTATTAACCATAACCATATATAACCATATAACAATTACAGCACGGAAACAAGCCAATTTGGCCCTTCTAGTCTGCACTGATCCAAGTACCCTCCTCTAATCCCACTTACCAGCACTCTGCCCATATTCCTCCATCCCCCTCCCATCCATATACTTATTCAACTCTTTCTTAAGTGACAAAATTGACCCTGCTTCCACCACTTTTCCCAGAAAGCCCATTCCACACAGTAAGCACTCTCTGAGTAAAGAAGTTCCCCATTGTCTAGACATTTTAAATCATCCTGAACTACCTCTATGGTCTTTGTGACTCCATATCACACAATCCTCAGCACATTAATTCATTTGTAACAATCATCATAAATCTCTTTTACACTGGATATGCCTCTGTGCCGTGAGCTATAAAATTGTCTACCACATCAAACTGAATGTTATTCTCCTGTCAAATGTTGAGATACTGCCATGATTTAGATCAGTTCTCTTTAAATAAAATGTTCTTCCCTCCATGTTCTTGTTGACCTCCTAAACATGAAATAATCATGTTGATTTTGTTATCACTTTAGATGAGCACAAACTCACACCAGACAAAAGTCCACTGTTTTTTTTGGTGCGTGTGATAAGGGATGCCTGAATTTGTCATGTTTACTAGGTAGGTTCACCAAGTTCATCTATTCCATTCTGGGTTGATTCATTGCATTCCAAGAGTTTCCATCATCACTGAACCATTTAAATCCAGGTCACTTGACCCTCTCAAGGCTTTCCCATGTCTGCACATTAATAAATACATTTTAATTTCAAACCAAACCATATTGAGAAAATCATTATTTGATAATTTTGCTGACTTATTTTCAAGCAATTATGAAATTTTTTTCTACTCATGGACTGAAAACTAGCTTCCTTCTAAAATATCAACATTAGATATTTTGATAGTGTCATGGAAAAGTGAAGGAGATTCCTACATTCCATACACTCACTACCCTCTGTGTAAATAAAGTTACCTCATTGGTTCCTGTTAAATATCTCCCCCCTCCCCTCCACTCACTGTCTGAATTCTCTGTCCTCAATTACTAAATTAAAAAAAAATCCCTGTGGATAATTCACACAGAAGGCAAAATGTCAGATTCAGCCCTGATTTAATGGGCAAAAGTGACCTGTGGCTATGTTGCTCGTGTAACTGAGGAGCTTATGGCTAGCTTCAAAATCCCCATTAATAGTTCTGTTCAATGCTGAATATTGGTAAATTTCAAGGACATCAAATGTGAACTCAAAATAAGAATGCTGCACAAAAATAGATAAGAAATGTTAAACTAATGTTTGCCGCTTGTTGGAGCATCAGTGAGTGACATGGAGAAAATAATGATCATATCCATACTTAACTTTCAACTGGGTCAATGAATAAACGTGAACTGACCAGAATTTAACAAAGGCAATATTTAGGTTCTAAAAAAAAATCACTCGACCTCACTCCAACCCTTTTCTTGCAATCCTACTTGAAATTAATCTGATGGTTAAAACCTCAGCAACCTGCAGAATCTCTCATGTTCTGTACATCAGCATGCTTACATAATATCACACACCCTGCAAAACATTCATCATGACATGTTCATCTCATCGGTGTTGATCCATAGCTTTGTCACTTTTGGGCTGCATACTAACCTCCAGATTTTTGAGCTGCACATTCTTCCGTTGCCTAATTCACAAAACTTTGTCACACATCTTGATCTGCTTTTTTTAATCAACATCTCAGTTTCAAATACATGACTCGAGCACAGTATCTCAGCCCTCCTCACCCTTGTCAATGCATTTCTTATAGCCAATCTTTGCCCATATTTCAAGCTTAGCCCAACACGCAACTTTCTGCCCTGCCATCAATAACAATGCCTACAATTACCTAAGCTTGCACGACTTTTCGCACATACCCCGACTTTTCAGCCCAGAGATTTAAAACGGATCTCTTTTGAATGCATCTTCAATCACCACCCTTAAATACTTTCTTCAGATCTAACCCCAAACAGGAAGGGTCTTGGGATGCATTGTCATTCCCCAAACTTAAGCTGCGGAATTTGCCTGCTGAACTTGCTCAAGGCTAGACAACATTAATTCAATGACATCATTAATTTCAATGGAAACGAGAGCTGTGAAGAAAAATGACAAGCTGTAGGTAATTTACATGTTTTTAACTAATCATATGAACTTAAATATATTTCATTATTTTATATTGTTTTGTGTATATTAATTCTTTTATTTGTAATTATTTTTATTGTAATCTATTTTTAACAGTTTTTGAAAATAAATTTTTTGATAGCTTTTACAGGTGGGGTCATAGTTTAACAAACCAATGGTAAGTGAATCTTGAAGCTTGCCAGATAAAACCATGTGATGTTACCATCAGAACACTGTGCTGCACAGAATCATTTTGAATTTTCAAGACATGTTTCAATCAAGTACGATCTAGTAAGTCGGGAAGCAACAAGTAGCATGTTTTCGCCAATTAATTCTGAGCCAGAAAATTTTTAAAAACTGCAGATGCTGTTATCTTGACACAAAAACAGAACATGGTCATGCAGTACCTATAGAAAGAGAACAGTTAACATTTTGGGTCTAGTTTGTTTCAAATACTGGGCCAAACTATTTTAACAGCAAATTAGGGCAAGATATTTAGGCTACAACATGAAAATTACATCCCCAGTTTGTTGGTGATATGTGGTAAAAGATTATTTTTAAGTAGCCTTTCCATATAAATGCCACATTTGATTTCAATGTTTGCCTAGTGTTGCTAACAGGTCTTAAATGCCCTTCGATCCCATTTTCATCAGCAAAAAAGTTATTGGTCTTTCGGTTAATGTTGTAAAATTTACACATATTAGTTTATGTAAACACAAATGTTCCCTCTGAAGTAATGTAAAATGTTTATTTCTATAAATTGACATGATTAAATATTGTGTTTCAAGTCTCTATTCAATAGACAGAACATTAAGTGAAAATCCATACAAAACACCTTATTGTACATTTTCAGAAACAAATTACCTACCCCAAGGGTTGAATAGTCACTACATTCTGAGTGCATATTTAACAGTCCATCACTCCACCTCCACAGGGCCTTCACTCCAGCATAAAGATGACCTAATTCCAAACTTAGCCTGTAAAAAAAGAATTAAAAATTAACAATTAAGGAAAAGGCCACATTAGGTTGCCTGAATATATCTTAAACACATAAAGATAAACACCCTCACCAACCACATCCCCCCCCCCAATAATAAATGCTCCAATGAACTGAAGCATGTTTCAACAAAGTTTCAATGATTTAGTATTTCTCAACCTGTAGTCCACAGATCACTTGTGGTTCATGGGTCTGTTATTAGGCTGTCCATGGCTCCAGTGGTCCTTGACTGAGAGGCAGGCCGGGAGCAGCCAGATCCAGATGTAAATTTGGTCGATCAGAGAAAAGTTCTGAAACATTTTCCCACCAAATCAAAATAAAAATCCCAGTGGTCCAGGAAGGGGTTTGAGTTCACCAGCAAACCTCCACTACTGGTGATCGATGGGTTTGTTTAGATGGTTCATGTTAAGTGCTTAAGATGGTCTGTGGATGAAAACCACTGCTCTAGTTTATTCAGCACTTCAATGATTAACACTTCCAATCAATGTGTCATTAAATATGATCACGTGACCACTTTGCTTCAATTCAATTTAATATTTTCTTTTGTTTTCTGACACCTTTAGATTACAAACAATATATACCCTAAAGAACCAGCCATGGTTAATCTTTGAGCTGTGCTGATCAGGATTTCATAAACTTCAACAGCGCTATTTTCTAGTGAAGCTCAAAGCTGTGGAAAATAAAATCAAAGTGAGGAAATAGATAGAAAATTAGCTGAATAATGAGGAAAAACTGAGTGAAGAAATGTTTTTATTAACATCACACTTAATCAAATCTAATGGAACTGAATTCTGGAAGTACAACATAAAGGTAAAGGCAGAGGTTCCATTATTGCCATGCAATACTACATTTATAATGTAACATACATGAAATTCTTTGACTTTTGTCTACCGAAAGGCAGTCAGAGAGTCATCACTTTGTCCAGCGCCCCTTTCAGAAACCTACAGTGCTTGATGTTCCCAGGCGATCTCCCCTCCAAGTACTGAGCCTGCTTATCTTCTGAGATTAGACCATTTTAGATGTATTCAGGCTATTAGGTGGCAACATATGAACTAGCAAATCACATAGAACAAAAACCAAATTTCTTCCCCACTGACTATCACTCCAGTCACTCCTCCCCAGACAACAACCTGTTTCCCAGTTATATTGTTTAGGCATGGTGCAGAGCTAATACATTGTTCTTTCATCCTACATTTGAACCTGGCTTACAAGGATGCAAATCTTGCCGCTCCATAATGCTCCCATAATAATTGAAACTGCAAGGAGTCCAGATTAATACAAATTTACAAACTAAAGTGGAATCTCCTCCAAGATTATGGTTAGTGTTAGTGACTGAATCTAGATGACTTGGACATTTAAAAAAAATGCTTATATGGTTTTCTCTAAGGTTATTGTAAAGTCAATTCCTTCACCTTATTACACAAGACAAATTTACCCAGTGCACACCTTCAATTTTACTGTGAAAGTATACTTATCAGTCTCCCCATGGTTACCTTTCAGTATCCAACATCTCTAGCAATGAGGCTCCAATCACTCTCACTCCGCTATATTGGGCAGACAATGCTGTTTTGTACGCCTGACACCAGACTCTAAACAGACATTCTATTCCAGACTCTGTCAATGACCACCAAATGTACAAAGGAAAAGTTTAAGGATGTCTTTTCTCCTTGAAGAAATGCAGCATCCACACTGACTTCTGGAAATCTCTAGCGCATGATCACTGAAAGTGAAGGAGAATCATTCAAAATTACAATGAAAACCTTGAGCCCATATGTTTAGCAGTACAAATATGAAAAAGAGAGAGAAGACTGCTTCAAAAATTGTTCCCACCCACCCCATTAGGCATTTCCTGCTCCATCTCTTGAAGAATCTGCATTTCCCAGGTTGGCTTCATGAGCCACCTTCAAATCTACCAAACCAGAGTTAAAGCCAAATTAGCCTCAATCCCCAGAGAAGGCCCGGAGAAAAAATACAACTTGGTGCAAATCTAACAAAAGTCCTTTGAATGAAGCGCTTTAAAACATGCACAAGATCTTTTTCAACTTTTACTCAGAATCTTGTTAATCTAAGGTATGTTTTCAGGTCAAATATTTACTTTGGTACCAGCCCCTGTGGTACACATGACATTGAACTGATAAAAGTATGAATCTGCTGCATTCTTCCATCCTACTGCTGCAAAGCAAATTTTCTGCACTCCCCACACTGCCTGAGTATGTCTTTGTGTTCAAGATCTCACATGACTCAACAGATCGTCTGAGGAGATCAAGACAAGTTTGATGCCTTCCCAGGAAGGAACAGAAGAATTACTTTGTGAAAAGACCCGAAGCAAAGGCTTCTCGCTGGCTCAAATTACCCGCTTGTCAAGCTTGATAGATTTGGCTAAAAATAAAAGGAAACAGGCTGAGAAAGGCAGATGAATGAGCTCAGCAGTTCTTTAAATAGGCTGTACCACTGCTGTAGTCATAAGCAAGTGATTTCCAAATACAACCTCTCATGCTGTTCTTGTAAATAACAGAGGTTAAAACTAGGAGGGTTCAGCTATGGGAGTGAAGAAGCTATGCTCCAAACTTTCAGTCTGCTTGTTCTAAGAAAATAAATGTTAAAATATCTTAAATTAATGAAAAAAAAACACACTGAATGACATTATTTTGTCGCATTACAATCACAAATCAGTGGACTCCCTTTATTTACAGAAGCATATGCTGTAGATTTGGCCTTTATAGAAGCCATGAAGGTGTTTCAGAATCATGTAGACAAAAAGGAGAGTGCAGATGCTAGAATCAGAAGCTAAACACACTCTACTGGAGGAACTCAGCAGGTATAATTAACTGGTCTGGCCTACAACACTAACCATTCTTTTTCTCCCCCTAAACCTGCTTGATATGCTGAGTTCCTCAATCATATCTCCACTTCTCACAAACAGACAAAAATGTTAGCTGCAATTATTCCAACTGCAAACCTTACCTCACCTCATCTGCAACCCTACACATTTTTGGTGTTAATTACTCAGAGAGACAAGGTTCTTTTCTAATAACAGCTCATGGAAAACAAAGAGAAAAACTGCTATACGAAGAGAATGAGTTCACAGACACTAGCATGTCTAAATTGATGCAAAGCACTGCACCGCTTCTGTACATAAAAGTATATTTAGATATTCTTGCAATGTTAGTAACAGCAGAACAAAACCGCTCCTTTTACACTGGGTGAGCTGTGAGGTGAAGAAAGACTTGTTTGCTGGCCATTACCTGTGGTTCTCATTGGCACACCCGGCCGACAGCTGTGAAACTGAAGGAAGTCCCAAACTTGAACAAGCACTGTTGTGTCAGAGTATATAGATATGTTTTGGGGAGATAAATCGGCAAAGGTTTGTTAGAGAAGGTTACGCACAAACACTTTAAAACAGATCTTATTTAAAATACTGGAGCTCTGCCATGGTAGACGTATCGGCACCAGAGCAGTTGCAAGACCTTTGAAGAGTGCTCAAGAGACTTCACTAATGGATTATTGTTTGTCAAAGGCAACAGAATGCTGGAGCCACTGCTCTCTGGAAGAGAGCTTGCTGTTGTAGGAGGGTCATGTGGTTTTGCAAGCAGAGAAAAAAGGGCTTTCTCTCTGAGAGAGGGGAGGGGAAGAGAGAGAGAGGGAGATAGAGAGAGAGAAACAGAGATCATTTGTATAGTGTTACAGCCAGCAGAAGTAGCTAGGACTGGAACAGGACAAGCTGGCAAGCTTGTGGACAGTCCTTTTGTAAGACAGCCTGGTCAAAGCCCTTGTGGTTCATTCAAGAGGAGAGGATTGGCTATTTAATGTTTCACTTGGAATAAAAAAAAACAAAGGAAATCTGTGGTGATCTGATAGAAAGATGTTATCATCTGGAGGACCTTGAGAGAGCAAGTTTCGTCAGCAAGACACTGAGGTAACTGATGGAAGTACATCAGTTGTGGATGACCTAGAACAACAAATATCTCTCTCTGATATATCTATTGCTGCTGGATTTTGGGGTCCTCTGGGCTTGTAATACTGTAAAATATGAAAGGAGATGATAGGATGTCACTCCTTTTTACTTTGATCACTAAGAAGTATTTATATGTAGTTCTCATGATCAGATTTTTAGTTTGATAAATATTTCTCAACTTTTGATTTTTATTTTAATAAATTTTAAATGTCCTTCAACATTAGAAACTTCCAAAAACTTTCAAGATCAAATATCTTTCACTACTGGTAAATGTCCGTTTTTTTTTGGGCGGGGGTGGTTTGCAGGTCTCCTCCCTGCACAGCCGAGACAATGTCTTTTCCCAACCCAGGTGCTGGATGCTATGAGGTGGAGAACCAGTAAGATATTCTCTCCACTTTTAACACAGGAAAATGTGGTGTGAGACAACTACTTGATTGATTTTAAGGAGAAGGTTTTGAACAGCAGGAAATTCACTGTTATCATATGATATACAGTACTTTGCATTTTGCAAGGAAAGAGTGGAGAAGGATATGCTCTCATTGTTGCAAGCAATAATTCCATGACCACATTCTTTCTGAAAGCTTCTTCCTCCTCTTCTTCTTATTGGTTTCTTGGTATCAATAACAACTTAGTGAAACATGGAAGTCTGCAGATGCTGTGATTGTTGTAAAAACACACCAAAATGTTGAAAGAATTCAGCTGGTCTTTCAGTGTCCATAAAAGACAAATATACATTGCCGACATTTCGAGCCTGCTCTTCAATTTGCTCTCATTCCAATTCTTTTGGTAGTGAGGTGACAAATAAGACCAAAGTGGAAATCCTAGATTCGGCCACAAATGGATCAGGAGGTGATTGACAGGTGGGTACTTTGGAGTGTAACACTAGGCTTCAGAAAGAATCTAGCTTCTCAATATCACCCTGAATGTTCTTTCCTTATTCTGACAGGTTACTGACTTGGCATCCAGAGGAGCCTGCATTTGTTTTGACTGCAATCAAATGGTTTTAAAAATCACAGTTTCCCTTCTTGTTGATTGTGATTTAATCCCCTCATCCATTGATCCAGATGTCCTATCTTGAATGCTGCCATTTTTATCTCACAACTTCAATATCACCCATTCTGACTCCTATGGGTTTAATTTTTGCATGGGTTACTTTTAATTATGGCATATTGTTTTGTTTATATATCGTAATACTGGAACATAGAAAATAACACAATATTCTGTTAATATCACACAAGGATGATGAAATTTTGATACTTTCATGATTTCAATCAATTGGAGACTAGTTACTTGCAAGCAGATTCTGGGTCTATTGTTGGATAAGTAGGATGCTTGCAATACTCTCTAATCAATAACATGAGATGAAATTTACAGATAATGACAGTTTTGCTTTATCACATGCAAACTTCACTCTAAATCTACCTTTAAAATGCCACTGAATTACCCTTAAGAGTTGTTACTGACCCAATCTTTCCTGAAGACATTACTTCAACATATAATCAACCTACAGACACAATAGGTAGATAATTAGATAGGTAAATATCTAGGTAGGTAGTTTGGTGGTTTGTCAGATAGGTAGTTAGAAAGACAGACATACAATCAGACAGGCTGCCAGATAGATATACAGATAAAAAGCTATGGAGAAAGGCAGACATTAACCATATTTCTATTTTCTTCCATTATCTCCCTCCATATGGGTTTTTGATAATAAAATGGTCCTCTCCCCCTCTATATTTCCAACTGTTCATCTACACTAAGTTCTGCAAGAAAAATACCATCAGAGATATTTAATGTCAAAAACAATTCAAATGAATTGCTAAATTTGACAAGTTGCCAGCATCACTTTAGCTAAAGATCCCACAACAGAACTACTGAAGCATTTTATATCCCATTGCCAATAAGTATATACTTATCAAAGACCACACGGGGTACCTTAATGTATGAATTTGTAGTTTATAACAGTAACAGCATGGAGCATTACAATTAAATACTGGAAATACTTGTCTCTACAACTTCAGGATTGTGCAAATTCCAAGGTAGATTTTTCAGGGAGATTGGTTTAAAGAATTAAATACAATAGCCTAGCTCTCAACTAGAAAATAATAAATCTGAAAGCAAATGTTTTTGCTGATCTCCAAGAAAGAGAGTTTATAGGCTTCTGAACCACATTGTAGCAAACATTAGTATACATTTATTTTGCAAATTTGAATCAGAAAACAGTGTGCAGGGTAGAGCCAGTAGTGGAATGCCCTCTCATAATAACCATGACGTACTATTATGTGCTCCAAATTTCCTTTCCATTTTAGTGGGACTGTCACTTTAAGAGTTAACATATCAAGCTGAAAACTCTGCAAGGTTTGGAGATGACTGTGGCTGACAACAGACTGATACAGCTTGTACCCATTTCATTACTTCTGAAGAGAATCAAGGAAGTGTTCCAGGGAGACAGGTGCAGAGTCATGTGACTAACATAATTAAAGAAACAAAATATTGTTTGATCAGGGGCCATTTTAAAGAAGCAGCAGGTCTGAAGGATCACTGTGCTGGAGTTGTCTGGTGTAGTAATGGACAATTTGTCTGTTTCTCCCTGTTAACAGAATTTTGATTCCCACCGTGGCCCAAGGAAAGGTCATTTTTGGAGGAGAATTAGTGTATTACACTGTGACCAATGAAAAGATCATTTTTGAAGGGGAATTGTTAAATCCCATCATTGCTAAAGGAAAGGTCCTTTTGAAGGGAATTGTTGAAACCCACTGTGATTAAAGAAAATGTCACTTTGACTGACCCATATTTGGGTTTCTGGAAGCAGAGGAATCACTGTATTTGAACCATGACCCGTGATGGTCACTTTGGACTGACCCCTGTCTGGGTTCTGGAAGTATTATGAAAGTCTATCATTTTCAGTTCCCCTAGGAAAGGAAAACGGGAGTTATAGCCACCACTCGTCTGAAAAGACATTCACTCTGGAAGCAATTTGTCAAGGTTTTGTGAGTTTTCTGCAGTCTGTCACTCGGTCTCACCCACCTCATTCATAAACACTTCTCTGCCTCAGCTTGAGTCTTCATATCAACACTGGATTTCTAAGACTGACTGGAATCACTTTCCAGAATTGTGCCTAACGTGTAATGGTTTAGGTATTCCCACCCCCCCACCCCCCACACATACATACACATATTTGAGGGTTGTTTCAATAAGTTAGATAAGGTGTTATATTATTGGTAATTAATAAATTAAAATATTATTTAAAAAATAACAGTCCTTGGAATGTTCTATTGCTGTTGTTTGAGATGAAACAAATTATACCACACATCTTACCCACATGGATGCACAATGAAAGTGTCCATCCTAAAATGATCAAATTTAACTTCCTGCTCATGTTCAAGAATGTGAGGAAAGGGGATTCAGCCCACAGTGCTGTAACTCACTCACTCTGCAGCCAAATATACAGCTGTCTTATTTTACTCTACCATTTCACTTTATGATTTTTATATTTAGTTTAGAAATGTCTTCAATTAAATTTGAGTGAAAAATATTGCATCGATTTTCTCAATATCTGGAATACTTATGAATGCCCATCTGTAATTCACTCCTGACCTTAGCATATTTTCAGACTGTAAAACTGAATGTTCCAAAATCATCGATCTTCTTCTTTCTTTGGCTTGGCTTCGCGGACGAAGATTTATGGAGGGGTAATGTCCATGTCAGCTGCAGGCTTGTTTGTGGCTGACAAGTCCGAAGCGGGACAGGCAGACACGGTTGCAGCGGTTGCAAGGGAAAATTGGTTGGTTGGGGTTGGATGTTGGGTTTTTCCAGTGAGGTGGGCTCTGCGGTCTTCTTCAAAGGAGGTTACTGCCCGCCAAACTGTGAGGCGCCAAGATGCACGGATTGAGGCGATATCAGCCCACTGGCGGTGGTCAATGTGGCAGGCACCAAGAGATTACTTTAGGCAGTCCTTCTACCTCTTCTTTGGTGCACCTCTGTCTCAGTGGCCAGTGGAGAGCTCGCCATATAACGCGATCTTGGGAAGGCGATGGTCCTCCATTCTGGAGACGTGACCTACCCAGCGCATTTGGATCTTCAGCAGCGTGGATTCGATGCTGCCGGCCTCTGCCATCTCGAGTACTTCGATGTTGAAGATGAAGTCGCTCCAATGAATATTGAGGATGGAGCGGAGACAACGCTGGTGGAAGTGTTTAGAAGCTGTAGGTGATGCCGGTAGATGACCCATGATTCGGAGCCAAACAGGCTTGTGGGTATGACAACGGCTCTGTATACGCTAATCTTTGTGAGGTTTTTCAGTTGGTTGTTTTTCCAGACTCTTTTGTGTAGTCTTCCAAAGGCGCTATTTGCCTTGGCGAGTCTGTTGTCTATCTCGTTGTCGATCCTTGCATCCGATGAAATGGTGCAGCCGAGATAGGTAAACTGGTTGACCGTTTTGAGTTTTGTGTGCCCGATGGAGATGTGGGGGGGCTGGTAGTCATGGTGGGGAGCTGGCTGATGGAGGACCTCAGTTTTCTTCAGGCTGAGTTCCAGGCCAAACATTTTGGCAGTTTCCGCAAAACAGGACGTGAAGCGCTGAAGAGCTGGCTCTGACTGGGCAACTAAAGCAGCATCATCTGCAAAGAGTAGTTCACGGACAAGTTGCTCTTGTGTCTTGGTGTGAACTTGCAGGCACCTCAGATTGAAGAGACTGCCATCCGTGCGGTACCGGATATAAACAGCGTCTTCATTGTTGAGGTCTTTCATGGCTTGTTTCAGCATCATGCTGAAGAAGATTGAAAAGAGGGTTGGTGCGAGAACGCAGCCTTGCTTCACGCCATTGTTAATGGAGAAGGGTTCAGAGAGCTCATTGCTGTATCTGACCCGACCTTGTTGGTTATCCAACTTGGTTATCCAACTGCACAAAATCATCGATAATATACCAGATATTATACCAGGATACAGGTATACCCTGCTTTATGAAACTAGAGCATTCCCTCGGAATCTTTCGTAAGCCAAAATGGCATAAAGCCAAGAAGCGACGTTGGTAGTAGGGAAGGTGCTAGAATCGGTTATTAAAGATGCATTTGCAGTACATTTGGAAAGTAGTGGTATCATCGCACAGAGTCAACATGGTTTTGTGAAGGGGAAATCATGTCTCACGAATCTAATAGAGTTTTTTCTGGATGTAACCAGTAGAGTGGATAGGGGAGAACCAGTAGATGTTGTATATCTGGACTTTAGTAAGGCGTTTGATAAGGTTCCTCACAGAAGCCTAGTGTATAAACTTAAAGAGCACTGTATAGGAGGTATGGTATTAGGGTGGATAGAGAATTGGTTGAGGGACAGGAAGCAAAGAGCAGGAATAAATGGGTTCTTTTCAGAATGGCAGCCAGTGACTAGTGGGGAACCGCAGGGCTCAGTGCTGGGGCCGCAGTTGTTCACGATATATATCAACAACTTGTATGTGGGAATAGATAGCAGTATCTTGAAATTTGTAGATTCTACTAAGTTGGGTGGCAGGGTTAGCTGTGTGGAGGATGCTAGGAGAGTGCAAGGTGATTTGGACAAGTTAGGCAAGTGGGCCAGGATGTGGCAGATGCAGTATAATGTGGATAAATGTGAGGTTATTCACTTTGGAGGTAAGAACAGGAAAGAAGATTATTATTTAAATGGTATCTGTTTAGGAAAAGGGGAGATGCAGCGAGACTTGGGTGTAGCTGTGCATCAGACGTTGAAAGTGGGTGTGCAGGTGCAGCAGGCAGTGAGGAGGGCGAATAGTATGTTGGCATTCATAGCAAGAGGATTTGAGTCCAGGAGTAGGGAGATCCTGCTACAGCTGTACAGGGCCTTGGTGAGACCACACCTGGAGTACTGCGTGGAGTTTTGGTCGCCTTATCTGAGGAAGGACAACCTCGCCATGGAGGGGGTCCAGAGAAGGTTCACTAGACTGATACCGGCAGTGGAGGGACTCGCATATGAAGAAAGGTTGGATAGACTAGGCTTGTATTCTCTGGAATTTAGAAGATTGAGGGGGGATCTTATAGAAACATAAAATTCTTAAGGGCTTAGACAGACTTGATGCAGGAAGGTTGTTTCCAATACTGGGAAAAACCAGAACCTGGGGCCATAGTTTAAGGATAAAGGGGAAGTTTTTTTAGGACTGAGATGAGGAAAAATTTCTTCTCTCAGAGAGTAGCAAATGTGTGGAATTCTTTGCCACAGGAGGTAGTTGAAGCTGGTTCCCTGTCAATATTTATGTGTAAGTTAGATTTGGTCCTTGTGACCAAAGGGATTAGGGGGTATGGGGAGAAGGCAGGAACTGGGTACTGATCAGCCATGATCATAATGAATGGCAGTGTAGGCTTGAAGGGCCAAATGGCCTACTGTTTTCTATGATTACTATTGATTTCTATTAGAAAAATTTAATGCATTCCCAGACTCCCAAAAACATACCAAATCATAACAAATAAAATCTAAAATAACACTAACATTTATTAAAAGCAGGAATGATATGATAAAAACACAGCCTATAAAGTAGAAATAATGTATGTGCAATGTGGTTAGGCTGAGTCTTCGGATGTTGGGGTGGTGGGAGGTACAGAAGACTGAGATGGAAGAGAAAGAGGAAGAGCTGCTCATAGTGCATGCGTCGCAGCCTCTCTATCGGCTCTCTGCTTTCGTAAAAGCGAAAATCCTTTCATAAAAGCAATCACATGGGTTTCTTCGTAAAAGCAAATTTATGTAAAGTGAGTATTCATAAAGCAGGGTATACCTGTAATTATTTTCCTCTTTTCTATTCAAACTTTGTTACTTTCAAGCATGGTGCCAAACCCTGCACATTGTTATAGAGATGGAGTATAACTTCTGCCAACTTGCTTGGCAATGTTTTCAACGTTTTGTTTGACCTGTTTCAATATTGGCCACATCAAATTTAATTTTTGCATTCATATTGACTTCTCAATCTTGTGATGTTAGATTTTCTTCATCCTGTAACTGTCCATCCCATTCTTCACCATTATCCAAAAGACTGACTGATACATATTCTTTTTACCTAGTCGCATAACTTATCTAAATACATCCGCATCCTCTATTTCTGCAGCTCCCCGTCCCCTCTCACTTTGTGATATGGTCATGACAATACATTCGGATTCTAATTCCATTTATACCATATCTAAAACCATTTTAATGTTCATTATTAGTTCCAACTATCAAATGATTTATGTAAATAGGAAACATGCAAGGATTAATTTCTACAATACACCGCATCACTCACAAGTAAATCCGAGTTCCAATTATTTAATTATTCATCATATATCAACATTGGTGTCAGAAGGACTCAGTGATTACAATTTTGTTTCCCTTTAGGTGATTGTGGATTCAGAGATTTTAAGCACATGTCGGCTGACTTTTTGATGGATTTTTGAGGGTCTCCAACATCGCTAAAGATGGTATTTTTCCATGATATGTTAAACAATGCCACATCTCCCCTATCATATGGCTGTGAAAGACTCCAAGTGTGATTTCAGTGGTCTTTTTGTTGTTATCCTTCAATCAACAGTAAAAAAAAATCATTCACTGTTTCTGGGACCTTATTTTGTGCAATTTAACTTCACTATATGTCATTGGTTGTGAAACACTTTGGTACATTTTGGCATTGTAGGAAGTACCATATAAATGCACACCTTACTTTCTCAGTACCCATGAGAAATGGTTTACTGACCTTGTCAAAAAAAACCATTTTAAAAACTTGAAAATAAGTGCATTGGATTTCCCGTTGCCTTACTTGTCGTACCTTCAAGTGGAGTTTCATTAAGTTGTCAAACAGAATATTTACCTTCCTGGTCCTTGATAACTATTGTCCTAAACAATTCCAACTATTTCTTAAAGGCAATCTTAACTGAATTGTTTAAATCCTAACATGATTGCAAGGAGTTTGAATTCAAGCCATTAAATACAGCTTTAGGTGAATAAATAAATATTTAGGTGACACAGCAGTTGGCACTACTGCCTCACAGCTTCAGTGACCTGAATTCAATCCTGATCTCAGGGATGTGTCTGGATTTCCACACTCTTTTTTTGACTGTATCAGATATTCTGTTTTCCTCTCACATTCCAATGGCACTTTGATTTTTTTTTTGTCTGTTTTAAATGATCGCTTAGTATGGGTAAGTAGTAAAAGAACTAAAGGGGAATAAGTAGACATGTGAGAGAGAATGGGTTGCAGGACTGCAAAGAGAAGGAGAATGAGACTCATGAGATTGCACTTTTGGGAACTTGCATGGACCTAAATTCAGTTTTGTACTAACCAAATAAGAAAATGATGCCAGTTATAGTTCACAGAGTTAATCAAGAAAATCTGCAAATGCTGGCGTCGAGTGCAATGCTCAAACATGCTGGAAAGATTCAGCAGATCACACAGCATCCCACAGATGCTGCAAGACTTGCTGAGTTTCTCCAGCACATTTGTATAATGTGGTTAAAGTTCATAATGGCAGAATGTTTGGGAAAAATGCACCTGAGTGTGACCCTTCATTGAACGCATGTAAATAAGTAAGAAATAACTTCCAATTCTTATCCAATTATTGAACATTTTGAACACAAAGAATTAAAAGAAACTCAGCTGGGAGTGAAATGCTTTGTACCTGTATTTTGTGATTCAGAAAGGTGTGGGCCAGGATGTTTAAATGTATATGTTCATTGATGTGATCAATGCATAAGCATGTGCAAGTACAAGAGCCCAGGAGTTAAACAGCTTAAAGAAACTATGAAACTTTGAACCTTTTCATTTTCGTCTTTACGGTGACAATTCAGGTAAGGTCACTTTAAAATTTGAACAATGTTACTCACCATGAAAAACAGTATCTGCTCTAGATCAATACACAATTGTGAGATAATTATAAGAATTTTGAACAAAAAGTATTTTTAAAATGAATTCACTTCCTACCTATTAAACTATTAATGTCACACTAAAACAGGCAAAGTTTGCTTTACTTGTGGTGAGTGAGGATGGGAAGCATGTAAAAGAGAAGTTGGAATCAAAGGCATTGACACTAGTTAGTGCAGGACTCACTAATCTTCACTGTTCGATCCTTCACAAACACGCAGCATAACACCTCATGCAATAAAAGGAAGAGAAGGGAATGAAAAACATTGAAGGTTGGATCCATCTGTGTGGGATTGTGGGGAGAGGGGGGCGTGGGTGGCAGCAAACTTCTTGCATGAACTTTGGATATTAATGGGAAAGGAACATTAAAGAATATAATAAACTGTGATATCAGTGCATACGTTTTCTTAGTTAGCAACGGCATAATCCTGGTGGCAGAACGATTTTGACTTGTAATTCTTGAAATTTAATTAAATAAAAGCAGGTTTATTTATTTAAATATTGATATTGTTAATTATTAATTTTTAAAAATCAGAATGCAGGTCATACTGGTGTTTTAGCCTCTACCCTACTTTACACATTTTTAGGAACACATTCTTCCTGAAAACTACTCAGCACCTTCCCACAAACTGATTTCTATCAATCTGATTGAAAACTTCTTAATTTGCAAACTACACAGAAATCAGAGTGAAAAAATCTTATTGCACAGTTCAGATTTCAAATTCAGACTTCACATTTATTGTCAGAGTACATACACGACATCACATACAACCCTGAGATACTTTTTTCCTGCGGGCGAGGCAGAATCACCACTAATTGGTTGTGCAAAAAAAATTGTACAGTGTATATATTTAAACAAATAAAGAACTGTAAATGTAAATGTAAATGTAAAAAAAACCTGTAATACAGAGAGAACAAAAAGAAAATCAATAAAGTGCACGAGAGCCCTTAAATGAGTCTGATTGAGTTTGTTGTTGAGGAGTTTGATGGAGGAGGGGTAGCAGCTGTTCCTGAAACTGGTGATGTGAGTCTTGTGGCATCTATACCTCTTTCCTGATGGCAGCAGCGAGAGCAGAGGATGTGATGATTGCTGCTGCTCTCCGACAGCAGTGTTCCCTGCAGATGTTCTCAATAGTGGGGAGGGTTTTACCTATAATGTCCTGGGCTGTGTCCATTACCTTTTGGAGGGTTTTCTGCTCAGGAGTATTGGTGTTCCCAAATCAGACCATGATGCAGCCAGTCAGCATACTTTCCACCACAACTCTGTAAAAATTTTCCTGGGATTCTGGAGTCATATCAAACCTCGTAATAACTGAAAAGTTGGCAAAGCAAAGCTTGAAACTTGAATACAGTAAGCTTTTATAAAATGGGTGATTAGTCCAACATTGAAGTGAATAGCTCAGTCCAGGATCAGGAAGGGAGAAAAGAGTCTGATTATGGGAACAGAGAGAGATAACTGACAGTGGGAATGAAAAGATCAGTGTGACAGTGGGAGGGAGAGGCCAGTTTGACCAAGTATGGATAGAAGTTATAATGTTGGAGAAAGCCAAACATGCTAAGTATGACTGCAGGCATTGCCATCCATTGCTGATTGAACTGTTGATATACACACATGTGCATAAGTCATATAGAAATTTACATTGAACCCCATAACTGGCCACAAGTTCCTTCAAGAATTTCCAAGATAATCTGTTTATACATTAGATTTTACAGTAATTTCTACAACAGCTTTATATTTTTGCATGCATAACCAATCTTAACTCAGAACCTGTTTCAATATCTCTCATATCTAATCACTTAAATTAACATTTATTTGTGAGAAAATTATACAGTCATTTCTTATCTTTTGTGATTGCTGTTCTGTTTGAATATCTGAACAACTATTATTATTATAACTATGTGGGCATCCTTTCTATTTATGAATTACTTCAATGGAGTAAAGCTATAAAATAGCTATCAGTACACAGGTTTTTAACAGGTCGTGAAAGTTGTGACCTAACATGGGCTGTGCCAGTGGTTCTCAACCTTTTTTCCCCACTCTCATACCACCTTAAGTAATCCCTTACTAACCACAAAGTGCCCATGGCATCCTATGCCAAAGGTGCTTTGAGGTTAGTAAGGGATTATTTAAGGTGGTTCGTGAATGGGGGAAAAAAATAAGGTCGAGAACCACTGGGCTATGCATTCACTCTAAAATGCTCTCTATTGGAGCCAGAGTTGTTCAGTATGGAACAGGCCCTTCAGCCAAACTCATCCATGCCAACCAAATTGGCATGCTGTGTTAGTCCTATCAATCCACATCCTTCTAAACCAGTAGTTCTTCCACTCACATACCACCATATGTAATTCCTTACTAACCATCGAACACCTTTCCCTGTAACTCAGTTCTTCAAGTCCTTGGAATGTTCTTGTAAATCTCCTCTGCACACAATGCTCCATATTTGGCCTCACTAATGTGTTATACAACTTCAACATAACATCTTAACTCCTATACACAATACTTTGATTTATGAAGGACAATGTGCCAAAGCCTCTCTTTACAACTCAATCTACCCGTGATGTCAATTTCTGGGAATTGTGCATCAATATTCCCAGATCCCTCTGTTCTATCCCACTCCTCAGAGCCCTACCATTTACCATGTATGTCCTTTCTTAGTCTGTCTTTCCAAAATGCAATACCTCACACTCTGCATTAAATTCCATTTGCCATTTTTCAGCCCATTTTTCCAGCTGGTCGAGATCCCTCTGCAAGCTTTGAAAAACTTCTTCACTGTCCACAACACCTCCAATATTTGTGTCATCTGCAAACTTGCTGATCCAATTTACCACATCATCATTCAGATCATTGATATAGATGACAAACAATAATGATCCCGGCTCCATCCTTGAGGCACACCAGTCTGAAAAGTAATCATCCACCTTATCCTGTCAAGCCATGGTCAAATCCAGTTCACTACTTCACCATGAATACCTAATGCCTGAACCTTCATGACTAACCCCACATTTGGGACCTTGCCAAAGGCCTTACTAAAATCCATGTGGACGGCATCCACAACCTTTCTTTCATCAACTTTCCTGGTAACCGTTCTGAAAAACTCTAATAAATTGGTTATACACAACCTATCACACACAAAGCCATGTTGACTATCCCTAATCATTTTCTGGCTATCTACATAATGTATATCCGATCTCTTAGAACACATTCCAATAATTTACCTACTACTGACTTCAGGCTCACCGGTCTATAATTTCCCTGATTTTTTTTTTGAGAGCTTTATTTTTAAACGGAACAAAATGATCTACCTTCCAATCCTCTGGCAACTCACCCATGCTCAAGACATGTTAAACATACCTGACAGGGCCCCTGCAATTTCTACTCTAGTCTCCCTCAAAGTCCGAGGGAATACCTTGTCAGGCACTGGGGATTTATCCATCCTTATTTGCCTTAGGGCAGCAAGAATCTCTTCTTAAATCTGTATAGGTTCCACAACCTCACTGCTTGTTTGCCTCATTTTCATAGACACTGTGACAGTTTCCTGTGTAAACACATTATTTTTAACCCAAGCCTCATGAAAGGACCAATGAATATTGATTCTTGCACTAAATTTAAATGATTGAATTTGAATTTCAAATGTGATGGGAGCAGGTTTGAATACCAGTGAACATTTTTTCATGCCAGTTTATTCCAGAAACTATATTAAAGCATTATTTTTACATTTCCTTACAAATTAGACATTTGAAATACTATCACAAAAGACATGAATCAAATTTAGCTCTGCTATTTTAAAAGAACATTGCAGTTATGAAATTTGATGTATTTTTTAGTGCTGATTGAATACCAGAAAGATGAGAAAATGGGCAAAACTCAATGATTCCATGCTGGATATAATATAATCAGCAAGGGACGGAAGAAATATATTTTCTGTTAAGGATAGGAAGAAGCCTGCTCACAACACCAAGAAGGTACAACTGGAGATTGCCACAAAGAGTAAGCGGCAGGATTGTGGCTTCAATGCTCCAAGCTGTTTAACGTGCTCAGCTAGTATGGAAATGTAGCCACTGAGGCATGTGCGCAGCATTCTAACATACTCAACTTGCCCTCATTGGTCCAACCCAGAAGATCACTCTTAACACTAACATTCAATGTCTCAAGTTCCATCATTTGAGTCACCATGTTTATGGAAACTGGTCACTTTTATTAGATGTTCTCCATCAATCTTTTTAACATATATCATTAATCTCACCACCACATCTCTTTGTCCTTTTCTTGGAAAGCATAAAACTTGAGAGCTCATGGTTCCGTTAGTTTGCAACTAATCTTTGAAGAGCAAATGGTTACGCAAATAACAGGTCTGTTGAGATACATGGGCTTCCATTGCAGAGGCGATGGAGACCTCATACCTATTATGTACAGAACTATATCCTATCCAGACATATTAGTCCATGTCTTCATCTGGATATGGTCAGAGCCAGTGAAAATGTGCATATACATACTGATTTCCATATATTCTTATTTTGACTCATGTTTAATCTCTCACTTTATACCTGCCACTTGATGTGCAGCAAGAGGATGATATTTACTCTCTTCTTGAAGGGATCACTCATCATGAACTCGTGTACCATTTCAGAGTGAGAGGTTCACTGTGCAGTAGCTTCAGCTTCAGTGGATCTGATTAAAAAGTGGTCTAACTATTACAACTGATGGCAGTCACAGAAAGCAATGAAAAATCCGCAGAGGGTGCAGGAATGCAAAAGCTCTACTCAGCAGGAAATAATTACAGTAATTCAAGGCCTATTGAGGAAAAGGATGTACTTTAGAAACTGCAGCAAGGGCTCCAAGTGGGTTATGGTCCCTTCTTGCATTTTCCAAGACTTGTCTTGATGATTTTGTCCATAAAAAAAGTGGATTCCTCCTATTACATCAAACATAACTACATGAGTACACCCAGATTAGATCTGGTAAAAGTATATTAAATTATAAGATACATAGAGAGGGTAGAGAGTCAGAATATTTTTCCCCCAGAGAAAAATCGTGAAACACTAGAGAAAATCCATTTAAGATGAGAAGTGTGGCATAGCTTTTTTTTTTACACTGAGAGTGGTAGGTATCTGGAATGGGCTCCCAGGGGCAGTGGTGCAAGCAGACATGATAGTAGCATTTAAAAGGATTCTAGGTAGACACATGATTACCCAGGGAATAAAGGGGTATAGATCTTGTGCAGGCAGAAGAGAGTTAGTTTTATTTGATATAATGTTTGGCCCAGATATTATGAGCCCAAAGGGCCTGCTCCTGTGCTGTACTGCACAGTATTACTGTACTGTTCTAGGTCTTCATTAAAGTATGCACAATATGGATGCTACTTTTAATAGGATGTGTGATGTCCCAGCCACAGCCTTTCACAAGAATACAAAAAAATAGGACACAAGTAGGCAACCTACTCTAACATTCAATCTAATCATGAGCTTAACTCCTCTTCTGTGCCAGTTCCATATAACCCTCAATTTTCCAATCATTCCAAAATTCATCTCCATTAATCCAGCCTCCATAATCTTTAGAAAGTCACCATCCTCTGTGAATAGCAATTCCTATGCCTGCCCCCATTGTGTTCTCCATTGTGTCCTCTCAGGTAATATTTAAATAAAATCATCCCTTTCTTTTTCCAAACTCCAAGGAATGCAGATTTAACTTTTTTTTCCATTTGTGATAGGATTACCTTCTTATCCCAAGAATTATCACCTCCAGTGCTGGTATATCTTTCCTTAAATAAGGAAACCAAAACTGTACATTACCCAATTCAACTCCCTAATAGTCTGTGGCACCGAGCTGAGAAAGTCATTCCTAGCAAGATAATCCTGGAGGGCCATGAGAGGTGACTAGGATCAAAGTCACTTACAAATCAGTTTCACCTCACCTGATGCCTCATACAGAATGCTGCCTTGGGTCCCAGTGATAAGGTTTGTTCCAGGACAGGTACAGCTTGAGCAATCTCTGTGGAAGCCCTGATGACATTATAAAGATGTGCTGAAACCACTTAAGCCACTGAAGTGGGGATTGTCATTTGTTTTTTAATAGCATGTCTAATTGTCCTTTGAAGAAGACGAGTTAAAATTGTTTTGTGCACCAGGGAATGCATGAGATTATTAGAACAGTGGTTATGAGCTATAAGTTTCAATTTGTTTGATTTGTATAAAAATTACTTGTTATTTCCTCTTTCTGATCTGGAATATTTTTGGTTAGTAAGTTGCAAGTGGCCTTTTAATGAACATGGAATGGTGAGATATGGTCTGCCAATGAGCAATGGGGGAAAGTAGAGAATGTATGATTGTTTGATAAATGGTTCTGTGTTTGAAGAAGAGTGGCAAAAGATAGGGGGTTTCACATCTGGAAATCAGATGGGTGAATGGCTTAAACCCAAGTAAATTTCAGCATGAAGAAAGCAACTGAGATTCCTTGGCAGAAAAGTGAAACACTCCTTTTGAATTTCCTTCATCTGCCTTGCCAATCCTCAGATGCTCAAAAATTCATCCATTCTTTCTGGGATGTGCCTCCAATCTACACTGCTATATACTTCATGCAGAATGTAATGGAACACCAGCATTTTAGAGATGCTGGTTGATTCTTCAAACCATCAGAATGGCATCTTTAGCACAAGAACAGCTTATCCAGTGAAATTTCTTGTTGACAAAACAGACTGTACCACTCCTGGATTTGATTGGTTGGGTGTCCCATAAGTGACAAATAATAAGACCTGACTTTTGCTTCACATTTTTCATCTGATAATTCTGCTTGCAGAGTGGATTGCTGCAAAACAAAGACATGATAGCATCATGCCTTAAGGTCCATGAGGATTCTGTACGATCTGTGAGTGCATCAAGCATCATATGCATGCAGTCAATTGCACCCTGTTCCTGCATAGACAGTCAAAACTGGAAACTTGCATGAGTCCTCATTCTGACTGCCTCACCCTAGACAGAGTGAGGACAGTCCTCATTCAGCTGCCCTTATGCATTTGCTGCCCTTATGCATTTGCGCCAATGATACTGCAGAATCCTGAGAATCTCCAGCAGAGCCCTGAAGCAAAGAAGGATGATGATCACTCTGACAGACTTCAGTAAAGCACAGAAATAATTTTCAGCCAAAGTTGTCACCCAGAAAGGGCATTTCTGAGTTTCTTTGGATCTTAGGAAAGCCTGTCAAGAATTTCACTTCAACAAGCTCATGCCTCAACTCAAATGCAGCCTCTGCTTATGTACCAGTCATGACAAAATTGGCATTAGGAATTTTTTTTTAAACTGGGCAGCTCTGTTGATTCTCTTTCACCTGCGCGGAGAATGCCTGCTGGTGAAGTGTTCTGGTAAACTTGTACCTCTCGCTTTGTTCGTCTTAGATTGGTCACAGTGTTCAAGCTACCGAAAGAAAAAAGAGACACACACCGAGAGCACTTCAGTTTATACAAATCTTTATTACTAATCTAAAGCTGATTTCAAACTACAATATGCAAGCCCTTCCCAATTATACTTATCAATGCCTGGACTGGTCCCAACTGCCGAAGCAAGGCAACACTTGTAGTAGGTTTTCGGGGCGTTGGTAGCAACTTTTCCACCTCCCCCGACCGGGACGTTGGTTGGACTCTAGAAGTTCTTCTTCTTGCTGAGAGATGTTTCCACCCCTCAGAGAGTCTGAAACTTCAGCAGCGGGACCATGGCTTATATTACCCAAAAATTGTTTACTCATAGCTTATCACTTTGAATAAATGGTTTACTTATCTTCAAGGTCTCACCTTACAGTCTGCGACCAACAAAAGACAACTGCATCTCTGGGCCTCATGGTGTAAATTAGATTATGTCTACTGATTCACATGCATCTCTGGGCCCCATGGTGGAATTTAGATTATGTCTGCTGATTAATGATTCATACATTTTTCTCAAAGTAGGTTACTGAGCAAAAGCATGGTTTAAATCCTCCATTACATGAAGTAAAGGATGTTACTTTTGAAATAATCACTTTTGCTGTTGTTCAACCAGACATTCACACTCACCTCCTGATACTCTAAGCTGAGACACTCTGGCCCAAAGAAAGTATTCCTATTTGGCCATATCTTTGAACCCACTCACAGATCTTTACATCACTTTTGGTATTTACTGCACACAGTTGTATTAAAGGTATAGTGTTCATTATAGCTCCAAAATGAAAACGTACTTTCTCATAAACTACCCCATATTATACAAGAAAATTCTCTGGACAAACTCAGAAGGTCATCATCAGTAAAATCCTATTAATTCATTATCCAATGGTTCGGCATCTATCTTACCAGGTGATGTTTATCACGCTCCCTTTCAATTCACCATTGCCGCAATCCCAATTTCTTTCCGAACAATAGGGCTGAACACTTTTCAACTTATTGGACCCTATTTTCTGCAGTTCTTTTAATTTCATCAGGGTCCTGGTTCCTACACCCTCTTTCAACCTGATAGTGCTCAATTCCTGGATTCCCTCCCTGTTCAATGGAGCCGCAGTACCTGCACTCTCTTTCAAATCACTGGGATCCAGGTTCCCATGCTCCCTTTAAACATATCTGGTTCACTGCAAAATTTATTATAATGCTAAATATAATGAAATAAAAGTGAAGTGTTGAAGTATGATAGGAAATTGTATTCAATAGCCCAGAATTGGACTGGATTATTGGAGTTCTGCTACATGCATAAAAAATAACAATCAATCTTCCACTGATTTTCCAAGATCAAAAAGGATAAGTAAGTTTATAATCCTAAGGGAAGATCCAGATATAAAACAGTAAATGCTAGAAATATTCTGCACATCAGACAGTAACTATTGAAAGAGAAACGGAGCTAATGTTTCAGGCCAATGACAGACATTAATTTATAATTTAATTAAACAGTTGGCTCTTACTTGAAGTGAACTTGTTTCCAGTTCGGTATAATAAAGGCAGAATAAATAACCCACAACAAAATAAGAACCAAGATGAAAAAAGAAAAAAACATGAATATGTGATGTAGTGAGCATATATAAAGGACCACAACTTGGAATAGCTGCAGATGAGTGTGTGCCCACCAAATTGTTATGCCTTTCCCCAACCAGAAACCCTGGATGAACAATGAAATCCAGAACCTGCTGAGCACGCGAACACAGGCATTTAGGTCTGGAGATCCAGAACAACACGTACGTAAGAAGCAGATATGAGATACGGAAAGCCATCTCCCGGGCTAAGTAGAAATTCTGTACAAGAATAGAAACAACGAAGGATACCTGATAATTGACATAACCTGCAACAAAAGCAAATCCAGTGGAATAGCAGAGCTCAATCCCTTCGATGTCCGATTTGATCACCAGATCCCCATGTCTCCTGATGATCCTCTCCTGTCAGTATCCAAAGATGACATTCTGGCTGCCTTCATGAGAGTGAATCCAAGGAAAGCATCCAGTCCAGATGGAGTATCTGGCCGAGTACTTGCAAACCTGTACTGACCAACGTGTCAATGGATTCATCGATATCTTCAACATCACACTCCCACAGGAGATGACTGTGGACTTCAGGAGGAGAAAATCAAGGTGTACAATTCAGTAAACATTGGGAGACCAGAGAATGTGAAGGTGAGTAAATTTAAATTCCTCGGAGTCACTATCTCGGAGGACCTTTCCTGAACCCAACATACTAATGTTATCGCGAAGAAAGCATGTCACCACCTCAAGAGTTGAGGAGGTTCGGTATGATGGTGGAAACCTTGGCAAACTTCGATTGATGTGCAATGGAAAGTGTGCTGACTGCATGCATCACGGCCTAGTATGCGAACCATTACTTCTGCAAAAGCTCTGAAAATGGTAGTGGGCAGAGCCCAACATATTACAGGCACAACTCCCCACCATCAACAAAATCTAGATGTAACATTGTAATTGGAGAGCAGCAGCAATCACAGATCCACACCACCTAAGACATTCTCTGTTCTCACTGTTGCTGTCAGAGAAGAGGTATAGTTGCCACAAGACTCATACCACCAGGTTCACAAACAGTGGCTACCATCAGACTCCACAACAACAAACTCAATCAGAAACTCATTTAAGGGCTCTTACTTTGCACATTCTTTCTTATTGAATATAGGTCACTCGTCTGAGTGTTAGTGGTACCATGTAACCTAGTACTACGTGTCGCATGGTCAGGTGGTCGGTGACTAAACCAGCTACCCCACCAGGCTTGACTGGTGCGGAGGGTGACTATACACCCTGCAGGATGAAAATCAAGACCTGTCAAAGGGCAAACAAACCTTCTCATAAGGTCAAGGCACGGAAAGGACATCCCTAGCGTCGAAGTTTGGTCTGGCAATTCACTGCAACAGAACTTCCCCCAGCTGTCTTGGACCTCAACATGCTGCTAGATCCGGGAGGTGATGTCAAGAGGGTGGATCTGGACCTGTACAACCCCCTACTCATCTAAATTCCATTCATGCACACGCTGATCCTCTCTGAGGATCCAAGTCCTATAGTGACAGACAAGTGGCGAAGCAGTAGGCTTGACGAGCTAGGAATCGTAGACATAAGTCTGCATGCAGGCAGCAGGGGGGAATCGTAGACACAAGTCTGCATGCAGGCAGCAGGGGGAGAGTGGGTACAAATGGATTACAGAACAGAGATTCAGTGAGGCAGCACCTTCTGCAGCTGAGCAGCCCTCCTGCTCACCCTACAATAAGGGGAAGGCTTAAAAAAAAGTGGCTCAAACAAAGCCTGCTCACACCAACCTGGCCAATCTGCTATGGCTAGTGGGTCGTCCAAAACTAGTGACAAAAATCACAAGCAGAATATGATCACATATCAAACCCCACAAACTGACTGAAAGGAACCTTCGTCATCCTACGGGTTGGATAGCCAAAAGAAAAGGATCACTGAAAATTTATTTTCTTATGTTGGACACACTTTGTTTACATTTCACTCTTTCGTATACATATCCTTTATTCTCGAGTATATTTATAGTTACCGACAAGTCGAAATTCTGCCACGGAAAATAATCTCAGGATTGTATGCGATGTCATATATTCACTCTGATAATAAATCTGAACTTTGAACTTCAAAAATAGTGATATTTTTAATTCAGTGCAGGATCACAATACCAGTAAAATTTAGCCATTGGTTTTATTACTCCATGCCCTCACTTTTTACTGGTCTGGAGCCAATAGATTCCAATGGGATTGTGCAATATTTACCAACATAGTTGTCCAAATCCTTCAATAATTTTAGAACATGACCTTTAACTATTTCTACATCATATAATTCAAATTGTTCTCCATTGAGATGGATTAACCCCATTATCATAGTTGGCCAGTCGATGTAAATATTAGTTTTATCTGAGTTTTAAGATTTAAGAAATTATTACAGCAATTTCTCCTCAGGAATATTTTTACTTATTTAAATAATCCTAAAGACACTCTCTAATTATAATTGTAAGCAATGCAGAAACAGCATTTGGAAAATATAAATATGACGGTGTAGTGGGTCGCTACGGTTATAGCTCGAGGTTGAAGAAATAAGACACTCATGCGAAGGGAGTGTAATCGACACTGGCTTTTTTGGGCTGCAGCTCTGCCTTTTATAGGCAGCGGGCCACATCACCACCAGGGCGTGGCTTGAGCAGGACTGACTGCCAATTGGCTGTCCTGGATCAGCGGACCCGGATTAGACGCCCTGCGATCAACTGGCAGTGATTGGTCAATTCAACTGCTATTACTGTGGCCTGTGGGAGCGGATCTCTCATCCCACATGCTGTTTGCTCGATTTCCATGTCTGATGGCTGTTTGCTGTGTTGGCCCACGGAGTGGACTGCGGGCCGCTATATGACACCCCGCCCAGAACCAGTGATCAGGACACTGTCTTTTGGAGGTCGACCCCTGCACCATGGAGTCAGGTGTGACCAGCTGGTTAAAGCCCAAGTGGGCCGGTTTCAGCCGGTCAAGCATGAAGGTCTCTTCCCCGTTGCCAATGTCCAACACGCAGGTGGAGCTGTTGTGTCTGACAACACAGTATGGCCCTTCATAAGGCCACTGGAGAGGTGGCCAGTGAGCCCCGTGTCGGATGAATACATAGAGACAGTCTGCAAAGTTCTTTGGAACAAAGGTGCTGGCTTGATTGTGGGCTCTGGGCCACACTGGGGCGAGTGAGCCCAGGTGCTCATGCAGTTGAGACAATGTGGCCACCTGGAAGCAGCCAGGAATTCACGCGGGATGACCAGAGGCATGCCATAGACCAACTCAGCAGAGATTCTCCTTTAGGGCGGAACGGATGCCTAGGGAGTTCGTCGGCCCAGTTCAATCTGGTGAGTTGGGCCATCAGGGATGTCTTCTTCAGGTACCTGTGGAACCTCTCCACCAACCCGTTGGCCTGCAGGTGGTATGCTATGGTGAGGTGGAGTTGAGTCCACAGCCTGGTAGTGAATTGGCCCCCCCACATCAGATGTTAAGTGTTTGGGGAGCCCAAAACCTGCCACCCAGGTGTTCAGTAATGCCTGTGCACTTTTCCGTGGAGTTTACAGGTAGTGGCACCACCTCTGGCCATCTGGTCAGTCAGTCGACTATGTTCAACAGATAACATCCACCTCTGCATATAGGTAGGGGCCCCTCAATGTCTATGTGCACATGGCTGAATCAACAGCGTGCTAGTTCGAAGGACTGTGGAGAGGCTTTAATGTGGGTCTGGACCCACTGAGTGACCTCTTGCGGAAGCTGTGCCAGACATACTTGTTGGTCACCATTTTAACTGTAGTCCTGATAGCAGGGTGAGCTAAATTGTGGACCGAATCGAAAACTCGCCTCCTCCACGTGACCAGAACGACGTGGCATGGTTTATTAGTCGAGGTGTCGTAGAGCAGCATGCAGTTACTTGGGGTGATCTGGATGTCCTCCAGTTGCAGGCTGGTAAGTGCTGTCTGATACGTCGGTATATCAGGGTCCACCTGCTGCACTTCAGCCAGGACTGCATAGCCGATACCTGGAGTGGGGTGCATGCAAGGATAGCTGGATGGGATAGGACATCAGCTACCACATTGGACTTGCCAGCAATATGTTCAATGTCTGTCGAAAATTCAGATATGTAGTACAGGTTTGAGACCTTGCTGAAAGCAAAGGTAACTGGTTTGTGGCCTGTGTAAATTTTGAACTTCCTGCCCTCCAGGAAGTAATGGAAATGCCGAATTGCCAGGTATAATGCTAACAGCTCCCTATCAAAGGCACTGTTCTTGAGCTCTTGGTGGCCTGAGATGTTTACTGAAAAAGCTCAGCGGTTGCCACTGTCTGTTAACCAGTTGTTCAAGTACATCCCTAACCACTGTATTGGAGGCGTGTACCATGTCTGCAGTCAGGGTGGCTGTCCTTGAGGCCAAAAGAAGGGTGACATTGGCTAGGGGGCCTTTGATTGCTTGGAAAGTCTCGATTGCCTACTGTGTCCATTGAATGTCTTTTCTGGGCCCTGCCATGAGGGGAAATAGCAGACTCAAGATGTAGGCCGCTGCAGGTATAAAGTGATGATAAAAGTTCACCATTCCTGCAAACTCTTGCAGGCCCTTCCAAGTCGATGGTCTGGGGAAGGAACAAATAGCGACCACTTTGGCGGGCAACAGCCTGATGGCCCAGGAAATCAATTGTTTCTCGGCCAAACTGGCACTTGGCTGGATTGATAGTTAAGCCAAACTCACCTAGCCTGGAGAACAATAGTCTTAAGTGAGCGGTCTGCACAGTACAGATGTGGCTGGTGATTAAAATGTCATCAAGATAGACAAAGGCGAAGTGCAGATCCCAGATCACCGCGTCCATCAACCTCTGGAAAGTCTGAGTCGCATTTTTCAGCCCGAATGGCACATGGAAGAATTCAAACATCCAATGGGGGTTATGATGGCAGTTTTGGGAATGTCCTTGGGGTGAACTGGCATCTGATAACCCCTGATGAGGTCCACCTTAGAGAATATTCGTGTCCCTTGCATGTTAGTGGTGAAGTCCTAAATGTGGGGCACAGGATATGTGTCAGGTGTGGTGGCCTTATTAAGGCAGTGGTAGTATCCACATGGCCTCCAACCTCCTTCTGCCTTTGGTACCATATGGAGGGGGGAGGCGCATGGCTATCGGAGCACCGCACAATGCTGAGTTCCTCCATCTTTCAAAACTCTTCTCTAGCCAGGTTGAGTTTCTCGGGGGGAAGATATCATGCCCTGGCATGGAATGGAGGGCCCTCCATAATGATTTGTGTCTCATCTCATGTTTAGGTTCTGCCGAGATGAATTGGGGCGTAGTGATGGAGGAGAATTCCGCTAAGATTCGAGCGAATTCGTTGTCGGCAGTACTCATCGAGTGCAAGCTGGGGTTAGTAAGTTCAGTGCCCTTGAGTGAGAGTGTCTGAAATGTCCAGGTGCATTATATTCACCAGTAGAGAGTTGGCTCTCAGGAAATCAGCACCCAGTAACAGTTGTATGGCCGCCACCGTAAACATCCAAGTGAATTGTCTGTCCCCAAAGCCAAATATCCGATTGTTGGAGCTATTTGCTGCGTGCCCTCCTTGCCACTGTGAGCCTCAAGGCTGGATGGGGGAAGGACACTGTACTGTGACTTGGTGTCCACCAAGAAACATCAGGCCAACAGGAAGTCTTGGATGTGGAGGAGGCTATGCAGTTGGCCGGTCGTCATAGCTATCAACGATAGCTGACCTTGGCATTTCTCTGGAAAGCACGGAGAGCAACATCGAAATGCCTCAGTACCCCACCGTTGATAATAGAAACAGTATTGCTCACCAGTGGGGTTCGTCGCTCGGGTGGTCGGTCGGCAGGTTTCCTGGCTGGGCGTTGCTGATGAGGTGCCGTTACCTGTTCGAGCATAACACAGGCACCCCTTTTTGCTACCCATAGCATGCCTACTCAGGCAGCCACCTTCCTGGGATCGTCAGTCTTCTTCCGTGATGAACAGCCATATCTCTTCAGGCAGCCGCTCCAGGAAGATTTGTTGGAACAGCAGGCAAGAGGTGTGTCCATTATTGAAAGCAAGTATGTCACTCATGAGGGCAGAAGGGGCCCTGTCTCCCAGACTGTCTATCTGCAGCAGACAGGCCGCATGTTTGTGCTTCAAGAGCCTGAAATTGTGGGTTAATAGCTCCTTGATGGCCACATACTTACCTTGCTCCAGGGGCTGCTGGAGAAAGTCAATAATGTGGGCTGCAGTATCTTGATTGAGGGTGCTGACCACATTGTAGAAGTGCGTGTCATTGGCAGAAATCCAGCAAATGGCAAATTGTGCCTCAGCCTGCTGGAACCACACCCGTGGTTGTGATATCCAGAAGCCCGGCAGATTCAATAATACGGCGTTGATTGTAGGTTGATCTCCATCGTCGGGTTCAAAGTGCAATTTTGACCAATAGGGGTCACCACTGTAGCGGGGTCACTTCGGTTATAGCTCGAGGTATAATATGGTTATAGCTCAAGGTTAAAGAAAGAACACTCTTACATGAAGGGAGTGTAATCAACATTGACTTTATTGGGCTGCATCTCTGCCTTTTATAGGCAGTCAGCCACGTCACAACTGGGGCATGGCATGAGCAGCCTTTGGCAAACTAAAATAAATAAAATTATTTAGCTAGCTGCCAATTTGCTATCTCAGATCTGTGGTCCCGGATTGGACCCTGTGATCCGTTGGCAGTGATTGGTCGATTTACCCGCTATTACTCCAGCCTAGGGGAGTGGGTCTCTTATTCCGCGTGCTGTTTGCTCGATCGACGCGTTCAATGGCTGTTTCCTGTGTCGGCCTGTAGAACATGTAGAAAGGAGAAAGCAGCAGCTTGGCACACAAAAAAAGGAGTGGCGAGAAAGTGAAGAAAAAAAATTCTTTTAATGTAACGTCAACAGATTCCTCAAAGAAAGAGTGCTGGGGTTAATCCTGCCTTGTTCTTTAATTTTAGGCATTCACATAAACACAAAAGATGTTTATTTTATTCCTTAAAGGATCATTTTCATCCATCCACATATAACTGCTAATTTGCTAACAAGTTATAATCATTCAATCACACACAGAGAAGAATGAAAGAATTGGCAGTGTAACCCAGTTTTATGCTCTTTTCTCATTGCTATACAAATTTAAATGTTTCAGCAATTCTCATTCAGTCCCTGTGAAAATAAGATCTTGAGCTCCCTGCAGTTCAAAAAAACAAATTAGTGCAAAAAGACTGATACTCCCCAAGCCTTGACTACATTTTTGGAAAGCTGTGGTCCAGAATTCAAGCAATTGGCAGCCTCAAGCAACCAGCAAAAAATTGCGATAAACAAATAGGTAAAAAATACAAAAGTTTAAAATTGGTACGCCTCACCATTAGTTCACCAATCACGCAACACGCAATCTCAAGCGACCAGAATATTTTCTTCTCCAGTATCTACCAATTCCCATAGATGCAGGAGATCAGTTTAACTGTATTCAATTTTTGTGTCCAAACAAGCAAAATGCAAACAAATTCAAACCTTGAAGATAACAATCACCTGACTCATTTGCCAACAATGACCTAACATGTATCTCAACCAACAGAAAATAAAATGTGGCAGGTTGTAAATAAATGAGAAGTGGCAAGATGAACTCACAGTGCTGCCTGAACCTAGATGACAGCAATTAAAATAGTTCAAATAATTTTTATGTATGTATTTATAAAACATATTCCAATAAATCTCAATTTGCACATTACAGAATTCATCCTTGATTACTTCCATGTGTCATTTTATTTATTTTAGTTTGCCAAAGGCTGCTTTGTGCATAGGATAATTGAAGTCATTAGATCTTTCCATTAGTGTTTTCAGGCAGTAGTGAGGGTATGCTGAAGATTATGTCAGTGCTGGGCAGAATTCCTCTATTCTTTCATTTTAAAATACTTTTATTGAGTTTAACATTTCAGCATAAATATAGAATTGACAATTACATAATAATTCATTTGTATACAAGTAACAACACACAAAAAAAGCCATTGAGAAAAAAAGTAGATAAAACTATATCAATAATTGGCAGTAATATATCAAAAACATGTTATTGAAATGATCTATGCAACCATTTGTTGAAGTTCTCTATTCTATTGTCAGGGACTAAGCACTTCAGAGCCAGGGCTGAGAATATTTGTGACTGTTTTCAGCTCATTTTCTTCTCACTTCAAAGTCATCTCAGCTCAATTTCAGAACCCCAAAGTGCATTTTTCCATTCTAACTCCGAATAACCTGAATCATTTGTTATCAATTATTATTACAGTTTTGGTAGTTCTTAGATGAGGGTTCCTACCCTCAGAGAATTGGGTTGGGATTCATGAAACATGTTCAAATCTCTTAAACAGAGCAAAATAAAAGAAGTTTATCCCTTGTCTGCAAGGGGTTTAAGGATTAGGTTACTGACATATAAGTAATACTGCACCTGATTTTGCCTCTTGGAATACCTCAAAATTTATTATAGATGTCAGAGTCATATTGCATTGAAACAGGCCCTTCAGCCCATCAAGTCAATGACAATCATGTTCCCATCTGCACCAATCTCATTTTCAGCGGTAGAGCAAATTATTCTGTCTTAAGTTCAATCCCACACTGAACCAAGTGGAAATCTATTGCCAAGCTGTACTTTTAAACACTTCAAGAAGTAAGATCATTGCTCCCTAATCAAAATGATGCAAAATTTAGCAAGATCAACCAGTCATTGCCAGTGACATGCATATTATAAAATGCATTTTCTTAAACTTGCAACGTGCCATAAAATATAGCTACTAAAGCAAAATTCAAAAATGTATTTTCTGCAGACTGTCAGATTCTTGGAAACTCGTCTCCCCTGATGTTAGTATATTAACTGATGCATAATTGGGCTGTCCAATCATGGTCGGTTAATATCCAATCTATATGAGTGTGGACAAGACACACAAAAAAAATCCTCTTCTTAAGGAGGTTGATGGTGCATGGCTACTGGTCCCCACCTTAAGAACTTTTTTTTTTACAATTGAGAGAATATTGTTTGGCTGCATCATTGAGTGGTATGGTAGCTTCAAAGGATTGGACAGGAAGTCAATACAGAGGAGATCACTATTGATGATATTCTCCAAAAGTGTTGTTTAAATAAGGATCAAAGAATGATTGAGGATCCTCACAATCCAGCACGTGGCATCTTTGAACCACTACCATCATGGAGGACGTACAAGATCATCAAAATTAAGACAGTCAGGTTGGGAAATAGCTTCTTCCCATAGGCTATGAGATTGATGAACAGTATCCAACAACCATGGGTCTCTTATAAATGAAACAGGCAAATTATTCCAAAATATTTATATATATTTATATTTAGATGTGATTATTATGGGCCACGTATGTGTGCGCATCATGGTTCAGAGAAATGCTGTTTTGTCTGCTTGTACATGTATAGTTAGATGATGATAAAGTGAAGTTGAATTTGATTAATCTTTTGCTGTGTGGCCCCCATTCCTCAATGCACCATTTCAGGGCACGCACACAAATCAGTTAAGTTTGAGAGCTAGGTAGGGACAAATAGAAGAGATGGAGCTGGAGAATGGAATGGTAGACAGGAAGACAAGGTCAGGGCAAGGTCTGCTGCATGCAATCAGCAAGGTGAAGGGAGTTTTGTACAAACCTTGCATTGCAATTACCATGGAATGTCTATTTTTTGGAGACAGCTAAATAATTGCTGTGTGTCATGGTAGGCAGATATAATGAGTTTGGGGGAATGGATGGACATCCTTACCCTGGACCAAGATAAAACCTGTAGGAATGATGGCATCAATAATTCATTGGATGACATAACCATAACCATATAACCATTTACGTAGTTGTAGCAACAGCCTGCAGGTTGGCCCTCTCTCAAATTATTTCTGTCCTCTTTAGGTCAAATTTAATTTGCACTGAAGCAAACTCTAGAGGCATGTCAGAGAAACACAAGAACTGCTGGAATCTTGTGTGTACAAAGAGTAGCTGGCGGTATTCGGCGGGTTAAGCAGCATCCATGGAGAGAAATGGATAGGTGTTTCAATTTAGGACCCTTTGTTGAGACTAAAGTGGGTAGGACAAATAGTAAACATAAAAAGGTGTAGGGTCTGGATAGGGTTCATGAAATGATAGGATATTGGACAACTGAAGGTAACAGGTAGTGAAAGAGGGAGGAGATCACTGGTGGGGTGCAGTGTCATTTGAAACAAATTTGAATGGGAGGATCCAGATCAGGGTGGGGTTACCTAAATTTTAAAAAACAAACATTCATGCTGTTGGGTTTAAGGCTCTTCAGGAAGAACATGATGTGCTGTTGCTCAAGTTTACATTTGCTCTCACCCTGGCAAAAGATGAGGCAGAGGACAGACATGTCTGCATCCAAATGATGAAGGGAATTAAACTGGCTGGCAACCGAAAATTCCAGTTTGTGCCTAAGGACAGAGAGCCATTACTTGATGAAATAATTTCCCAATTTGCATTTGGTCTCACAGATTTAGAGAAGGCCACATTTTGTGCACTGAATGCAGTAGATTGGATTGGAAGAGGTGTAGGTGAAACTCTACCTCACCTGTATGGGCTGCTTGTAGTGTTGGATGGAGGTGAGGGGGAAGATGCATCGATAAGTGGTGCACCACTTTGAAGCATTTTGAAAGCCAGTTTCTTCTGAAGTTAGCATAAACTCTTTAAGCTACTCCAATGTTAATGAAATATTGATGCATATAGATGCACATCACAGCTGACATCTAGGAGATGTAAGGTGATTACATAAATACCATGTGTTAACATATAAGGTGACAGTGTGTATAATATAACCCTCAGAATTTCCACTTAAAATGTAGATTTTGAGCTATAGTCCCTATATAAGACTGCCCCAAGTCTGGCACTTACCTCTGAGAACTTACTGTCCATGTCTACTACATGCTTCTCTCGAATCGGCCAGTGTTGAGTTCCTCCTCTCATTGCACATTTATTCCTGGATATACAGTAACTGGTCACAGCAAGATTTATTTTGATTTGCCTAACGAGGCAGTTTAAACAGGACATATGCTGGGACCCTAGCTGATTGTAACTGTTTGCCAGCTGTTGTAGATTTCAGGTTTATTGTCAGAGTACATACATGATATCACATAAAACCCTGAGATTCCTTTTTCTGCAGGCAAGGCAGAATGAGTACTTATAGGTAGTGCAAAAAAACTCTACACAGTGTATACATGTAAACAAATAAAGAATTGTAAAACAGTTAAAAATGTTAACAAACTGACTGTGCAATACAGAGAGAAGTTTTAAAAAATCAATGAAGTGCACAAGTAAGAGCCCTTAAATGAGTTCCTGATTGAGTTTGTTATTGAGGAGTCTGATGGTGGAGGGGTATCAGCTGTTCCTGAACCTGGTGGTGTGAGCCTTGTGTCACCGAATCCTCTTTCCTGATGGTAGGAGCAAGAACAGATCATGTGCTGGGTGGTGTGGATCCTTGATGATTGCTGTTGCTCTCCCAAGGCAGCATTTCCTGCAGATGTTCTCAATAGTGGCGAGGGCTTTGTTTGTGATGTCCTGAGCTGTGTCCATTACCTTTTGGAGGGCATTATGCTCAGCATATTGGTGTCCCCATTCCAGACTGTGATGTAGCCAGTCAGCACACTTTCCACAACACATCTGTAGAAATTTGCCAGGGTTTCTGGTGTCATACCAAACCTCTTCAAACTCCTGATGAAGTAGAGGCACATACATGTTTTCTTCACAATGCCATTAGTATGTTGGGTCCAGGAAAGATCCTCTGAGATAGTGACTCCCAAGAACTTATTTGCTCACCCTGTCCACCTCCTATCTCCCAATGATCACTGGATTGTATACCTCTGCTTTCCCTTCCAGAAGTCAACAATTAGCTCCTTAGTTTTGGTGACATTGAGTGCAAGATTGTTGTTGGTACATCATTCAGCCAAGTTTTCAATCTCCCTCCTATATACTGACATCACCTATCTTTATACAACCCACTAATTTGGTATCATCGACAAATTTGTAGATGTGTTATTGTTGTACCAAGCTATAGGTGTAAAGTGACTAGAGCAGGGGCAAAGAATGAAAATGGCAACTGATTGCTTCGTATGCTATGCTGTTATTTTAAGGTATGTTAGACAGGTTAATAATACATTTTTAAATGTTTTTATATTACATTACTTTTAATCTAACTTCCAAACGTACATAGAAAAATATATAATGGTAGGACCGTAAGTCATGCAAGTGTTTTATGCTGTTCTCCATCACCATGGGGGACACTCTAAACTATAAGATATTAAGGTTCAGATTTTACATTTGGCGAACAAGATAACACCTAGTTTTGAGGTGATATTTTTAGAGTTCAATTCTGTCTTAAACATCAACATACACAGTAGTTTAATTGTAGTTAATGTGGACATGATGTGCCAAATAGCCACTTTCTGCATTGTAAATATTATGGAATTATTCAATGATGTAACTCTCCAATCATAACTTACTATTTTTGGAAATCTGACTGTATATTATAACACACAAATTCACAAGGTTATGTGATCTCATTTCTGAGCATTTAAATGCAATCATGCCAGAGTACCATTTACCTTCTTAAAACATTCCCAAAATCGTATCTCTTAAACAAATTTTAACAGTAAGTAATCTAGAAAATCAAAACAAAACAATGAAATGAAACTTTTTCCTTTTAAACGTTTCCCTAATTAATACAACAGCTGAAAGTACAGCTCTGCACATGTATTAGTTATGACATGTCCTGGCCATGTCCAACTCTAGCCCAGTATCAGAAGCAAATGATCTGGTACTTACTTCACTCTTGTTTGAGGAATTCTACAATGTACAAATTGGCCATTGCAGTTCCTACATTACTATTATAACAGCAGTACAAAACCATTTCCTTGCTTGTAATTGGAGCAAAACCTAGAGAAGCTGGACCCACAAAAAGAGAATATTCTAGAAACAGAATATCCTGCAGATGGAAGTGGCATCAATGTGGAGGTAAACCAAGTCAACTTTTCAGGTCCAGGACAAGGATCCTTCATCAGAAGTGGAAAAGCAAGAAAACAGGTTTGTTAAGATGTAAAAAGGGGGAGAGGTGGAGAGAAGCCTGTGACAGGGTGCTGACCAAAACTGTTGAGGTAACAATTACTTTAAAACCAAGAGTTAGTAGTTGAAAAAAAGATTGAGAGATACAGCCACCAAATTGATGAGTGCTAATAAAAAGAGTACCTTAAATCATTCGATTCAATATTAAATCGCAAGGACTGTAATGTACTCAGACCAAAGGTGCAATATTGTTCCTCAAGCTTGTGTTGAACATTGCTGTAGGTGGCCAATACCAGAAAGGTCGTAAGATTGGGGCAGAGAATTAAGTCTGGAAGAAGAACCTATTGAGTACTTCCAAAATTCTCTGCTTTTGTTTTGTTACTTGGAACGTATTAGCCAAAATCATGAAAGGAAATATAGAAATTTTCTTATGTTGAGGTTTTCTCATTAAAAAAAATATTGTACCCACTGTAAAGCAACTGTTTATTGTGAGGTGCTTGGTACAAAATATTATTGTCATCTCAATATACCAATAAAAATTAAATTTAAATACTCATCATGCAAATCTTACTTACAATCCATAAATAATATAAAAATAGATGGAAAAGACATGCAAGTCCATATGAAAACACCAGTATAATTTTAAATCCACATGCCCTTGCAAAGCAAAGACAATAAGCCTTTTCAGGCAGACTAGCCATCTGCTCAAATAAGTTACACACAAAGTCACAAGGCAAACAACAGAATCACCCTTTTATGTCTGAGGGTGAATTACTCCAACTAATTGAACTTAACAACAGTGTAAGAAATCAAGTTATTTAAGTAACATTGGTAATTTAACTTACCAAAAAAAAACCATTATCTACTCATGTTCAATATGATGCTTTCAGAACTCTGTACACAAATTTCTTTTTTTAGATACAATGGCATTTAGTAACACCTGTTTCGTACCATAATTTCCAAGTTCAGTAGCATTTGTTTCGGTTCAATCTTTTTCTGCAGGTTAGCATGTTTTCTAATAAATAACATTTTATTTAATTTTTTAACTTCATTTTTTAATTAAATAATATTTAATTTAAATAATATTTCTTAGCTAAAGAATACTGCAATCATGGATATGATACATTTTCTCATGCACCACAGAACTAAATTTTTGGTGAAAAGAGACAAATTTCTTACACATATACACAAAAGTGCATGAGAAATTCTTCAGGTCCTTCAGTATCCTGTGGCGGCAAATTTATATGGTATGGTATAACCACCGTTTCAGCCCTGTGAACTTTGTCATACCCTTGACCTACTGAGTTTCTTCAGCACTTTTGTGCATTTACTACAATCACAGGGTCTGTAGATTTTCTTGTCTAACTTTTCTATTTCTGATTTTAATTTGTCCTAAAATAATTCAATGTTTTTAAAAAAGCTAGAAAAGCATATCCTTCCACTGAAGTGTTATTCCTTCATCTTATTAATGAGATCAGCAGGTTAATGGGGATCCTGTGAGAAATGGAAATTAACCAATTCCTCCTTTGCAAAAACAGGTCCATGATACAGATCTCTCAAGAGCATTATGTACTTGCCACTAGTGTCTGGGGTCTGGACCAAATCCCGAATATTTTTTCATCTTTTAAGGTGATCTCCTCATTGACTTAGGATGAAAATGGATCAGGGTTGGGTTGATGGGAGAAGTAAACAGTTACTTCACCATAATGACTCTCCACCTTAGAAGAGTCCTGGAGATCCATACTACTTCCAGCACTTGAGTGAACAAGTGTTTTTTTTTTCATTTGCTGAATAACATGGAGACAAAGCTTATCTGTTGTTCCTTTTCTATGCATCCTTTCATGGGAAACCTCATGACATCAGGACAGAAAGGGAATCAGACAGCTAATGAAGATTTGACTTCCTGAACAGTTTTGGGTGCATTTTATTAATTTTGGGCTGCTGATCACGAAAATCACCTTAACATTTTGCTATCACATACTATTGTTTAGATATAACCTATTTTTGTGATTTCTTGTCATATTTTTAACATGCTTCAAGCATATCATTAAAAATTCATTTTCTGCTTTTGTACTTGGACATCTTCTCTGCTGATCTTGGTGCAGCCAGTGACAAACATGGTGAAAGGTTCCACCAGGACATTGCAACCATGCAAAAGTGGTATCAGGGCCACTGGAATCCATCAATTCTGGTTGACTATTGTAGGACACAAGAGACATCACACATTGAGTACAAATGATATTCAGCGGCAAAACATTTTTAGGTCAGTTAAACTAACACAATATGTCAGCATCAATATGCGATTAAACATACTACATTCAATAAAAGTTAATTTAATATTTCTCCAACTTTCTATGTGATACAGCAAATCTGAAATTACCTTTGTGATCAACTTGTAGTTGTCTATCATAATCCCTTTTTTTCAGGAAGCAAACCTTTTGAAAAAAATGTGTTGTCCAGTGTTAAATTACCTTAAGACTATGAGTCTTTGGGGTTGGCTTGTGCTCAGTCAGAAGTAAGAATTTAAAACTCACAAAAGAATTTGACTTCTACACAAAATCTCAAGAACTAACGTGCAATTTAAAAAACAGCTAAATCTCTGACCCAGTTCAATTCACATGGAAGTTTGTAACCTTTATTTTTGTTAAGACTATGCTGTCTAATTCAGATCAAAAAATTCTATTTGTTATTACTTAATTTTAAAGCTGGGTTTATTCTTTATTAGAAGTTGACTTCAGAATCGGTGTGCCATATAAGTTGTTCATTAATTTTTAAAAGCCTTTTGAGAATTTAATAGCTTTCTCAGAACCCAATTTTCAATTTTCTTTTAATTCTCTGAGCAATCCAATCATTCACTGTAATTCTGGCATTGTAATATACTTTATAATTCTCAGATTTTGTCACTTGTCTGAAATTAGACGCAATTGTATTTTTTTAAAAAACATTGAATTAGTTCATGAAAGAAAAATTGAAAGATAATGGGTAAATAACTAGAGAATGAAATAAACTGGACTGCTTTTATGCAAAGTTAATATGGGCATACCGAGCCAAATGGCTTTAAACTGTGGTGTTGTCATTATTTTTGATTATTCTGTTCTTTGACTGATAAACACTTCATCTGTACCCAGAGTGAATTAGTGCAACCAAGGAGCTTGCTTTTGATGCTGGTATTATACAAACTAGTTTAAATCTGAATTCAATTTGTACAGACTGAAGAATAAAGAGAATACATTGTAAATCACATATACAAAAGTTCCCTATAATCAACTGCATTCACTTCCGGACAACTCTTCAATAATTATGTCACAGGTCACATGCCATTCTGTGAACATCATCCCACATTATTTTCAGCTGCTAGATCAGTAACCAATAAAAAAAAGCAAGCATTACAAAGCTCATTTTCTTCATCAATGGAAATGCTATCAACAAGACTTCAACAATGCAGCTGAGTAGGCCAGCTAGGGAAATATTTCTCTGAATTTTGCAATCCCTATTTGTAGGGAACAACTTGAACTTGTTTTGGTACCCTGCCTGTAATTGTATAGGAAACGTGAATTGCTTTGTATTTTATCATTCCTTGGGAACTCTTAATTAAACTCTAATTTGCTGAACAATAACATAAGCTCTCCAGAATGACCTAGAAGGTGGATGTAGTGGTGCATTCAGCTACAGTCGATTGAAATGCCAGCTTTTTTCCCCTCATTCCCATGCCACGAGATATTAGCTAGATACAGTGGAGTGGAAGGGAAAGAGAAGGTGTTGTGAATGACAATATTGCTGTTAACTCCAATCTTCTTCATATAACCTCAAGCATCTGGTTAAAGGATACTAATGGAAGATGACTCAGCACAGGGCTGTCTACTGCAATCCCTTGGCAGCTGCAAATACCGATACCTGGACAGCATAAAGATAGCAGGAGACGATAAACAGGCAGTGGCTTTGTGCGGTTAATTCTTCTCCAGGATGTATGAATGCATAGTAAATATGGACTAAATGCAGGATTTGCTTTGTGCATTTCTGAAATTCCCAGCATTTGGTGCAGACAAATCCATCCTTAATGTATAATCAGATATGTTAAAGGCGGTCCATTAAAACTAAGCAGGAGAAATTTTTATGGGAGGGCAGGATTAAAGAAATATGAGATGAATCAAACAAATATGTTGTGTCTGTCTTCACAGAAGAGATAGTAAAATTCACAAAAACAGAGAACTGTAGTTCTACAGTGAAAAAAGAAAAGTTCAAGAAATTAAAAGAAGTAAATAAAAAGGTGGAATTGAAACAAAATAAATCCCCAAAATGTGATGACCTTTACCCAAGACCTTTACCCAACTGTTCTGGAGAGATCTTCAGAGAAAATGGATGCAATGGTTATCATCTTTCAGAATTCCATAAATTCTAGAAGATTGGAAGATAACAAATGAATCTGCATTATTTAGGAGAGAGCAAACAGAAAATGATGAATGAATTAATCTGATCCCAGTAATAGGAAAGTGGAAACAGGGTACTTAAAAAATAAACCACCGTGTTGGGCACTATCAGTTGCCCCAATAATTACAATGACAAAGGCCTGAGGGAATGATAGGTTTTATTGCACAAAAGACTTGAGATGGCCCAGATCCAAACTAGGGAAATGCCAAGAAGGGAAAGGTGGCCCGACCTTTATGGCCTGGGTCCCAGTGGAGGAGTCCAGGTAAGAGTGTCATCGGGGGTGGGCCGGCCTAAGCCAATTAGCATGTACAATCCATACCATTACACACCATTTAGGTGGAGTCAATCTGGAGTTATGAAAGGAAATTCAGGTGTGATAACGGTGTTGAGTTTTTGAGATTGTAACCAGCAAAATAGATGAGTGGGAACTTTGAAAAAGTTGTACAAAAGAACAAAATTAATAAAATTAAAGCACATATGACAGTACACAATAGGGCTAAATTCATGAATAGAAAATAAAAAGGATTAAATAAGACCTTTTCGGTTTGAGAAAATGTAGTTAGTGAATACAGATATCGGCTTGCTACCCCACCCCTTCCAGTTCGAAATCCATTTGGATGTGGACGCCCTATGTAATATATCTAAGTTTGCTCATAGTACGCAGTCAAGTGGCCCTGTGAGTTCGAAGGAAGATACATAATGGCTTCATTAGAAATATAGGCAGGTTATGTTTATGGATAAATACGAACAGGAGGTGGAATATCATTTGCAAAACCAAATATTTTTGAAATGGTGAAAAATTGAAAGGTTTCAGTGTTCAGATAAAAATAGATGCCTTAGTATGTAATTCAGTGAATATTGATGTGCAGGTATAGTAAGTGCTCAGGAGATGGATGGTAGCTTGTCTTTTAATGCAAGAAAATTTGCAAACAAGAATGAAAACAACTTATTGCTGAGGCAGCAGTTCTATTCACTCTGCCGCTGTGGCAATTTGTAATTAAAACAGAAAAAAAATAATTCATTCCTAGAATGGCAGTTTGTCTTGTGGATTAAGCAACTTCTAGTCTCTGGAGTGTAAAAGAGTGAGTGGTGATTTCACTGAAACAAAAAATGGTTGCACTGCCAGAGCTACTGTAACAATAGCACTGTTGCTGGTGCGGACTTGAGGAGAGCAGCAAGTGTAGACACAATGCTTCCCCAAAGGTTCCTACAGGCCAGTACTACTACTGCTTTAAACAGGAGCCAACGGCGTATTATTTAAAATCCTGCAACTGTGGGGTCTGGGTCAAAGACGGCGGCACCTGTGTTTGTCAGTGGCCTCAAGGGGTTTACAGGCTCCAAGAGAGCAATAGACTGGTGCATGGCACCAGAAACATGGAGAACACCACCTGTTGAGAAGGAGAGGCAGAAGAGACAACACCAAGGACGGTGACCATGGTGGCGGATCAGCAAAAGGATTTGTGGCTGAAGGACCCACACAGGCAGTGACCTGTTGGTGACTTGCAGATGAGGAACCCATACAGGAAATGGACTGTTGGCGACTTGAGGTCAAAGCACTGTGAGATTCAAGAGGGTGGAAGAGGGCAAGTGGATTCCCAAAGGACCCTGGGGTCTGAAGTCTTCCCCATTGTTTTGGAGGTTTGGATCGGGCTCAGGTTGCCAATGTTTTGAACTAAACGGGAGTTTTGTGCCACTACAGAGTCTGAGGGAGTGCTGAAGTCAAATCCATGAACACTCAGTGCCTCTGAGGGGACTCTCTTTTGATTCTCTTTCCCTGAATGTAAGGGCGCTGGCCAATACTATGGTGAATCTTTGTCTACCCTTATGTCTAGACAATGGGGAACTTCTTTACTCAGAGAGTGGTTACCGTGTGGAATGGGCTTTCTGGGAAAAGTGGTGGAAGCAGGGTCAATTTTGTCACTTAAGAAAGAGTTAAATAAGTATATGGATGGGAGGGGGATGGAGGGATATGGGTAGAGTGCTGGTAAGTGAGCTTAGAGGAGGGTACTTGGATCAGTGCAGACTAGAAGGGCCAAATTGGCCTGTTTCCGTGCTGTAATTGTTATATGGTTATAGCAGACCAAAAGCAATTTAATGCAATATTACATTTCTGTTTCATTTCGTGACAATAAATAGTATCTGATCTGATCTGAAATACACAATATTCTTAAAGGGACAGATGCATAAATAACATTTCCTAAGTCTAGATTCAGACATAACAGTCACAACAAAAAAAAAGGGTCTGGCATTCAGAAGTTGTCGTTCATCTGGGAATAGTGAACCTTTAAAGTTCCCTTCCATGTGGAATGTAAATGCTCGGTTCTCAGTAAATTCAAGGCATAAATCAATGGGTGTTTATATTTTAAGGAAATGAAAGAATATGGAGTCAATGCAGGAAATTAGCAAAGAGGTGAAGTGTCAGACATGATCTGATCTAGTAATGGCGAGGGAACCAAGGCTGAATATCTGCTCCTGTAACTATTCTGAAATGTTAACTCAATTTCTCTCTCTACACATGCAACCTGACCTGCTCAATATTTTCAGTAATTTATATTTGTATTTCAGACTTCTAGCATCTGCAGTTATTTGCTTTACATCAAGGTCTACAGAATTTAAAATTGCATTCTCTGAAGTTTCTATTTCTTTTGTGTAACTCAGTGGACTCCTTCACATAAAATCCATTCTAAGTAATTTAAGATTCTTGAGAATGAAAACATATAGAATCAGTGAAGATAACTCTTCCTGTATTTGAGCCAAAAAATATTGCTTCTCCATCTGCTTCTATTGTGCAAGTAAAAAAATCTGCTTGTTTTTTCTTTACTGATTCTTTCTTTGCAGAATAATTTTTCACTGAATCCCTTTGGACTCCAGCTGTCGGATCTCTGAAATGTCAGTAAGACACTGCTATGGAAGCCTGCTATAACTAAGCACTTGTACATAGTGATCTGTAAAGATTTGCTGCAAAGAATGTCATAATTGAGCCCAAATGCAGCACAAGGGTAAACATATACATGTCTCATGGGATGTCTACTATCAGCCAATACAATTCTCAAAACTGCAGTAGAAATTAATATGAGTCCATCTGTGCCGTCGACTGGGCTCTCGAATACTAAATCATTTCTTCGTCACACAACCTGTCCAGTCTTGCTTATGAGCTTCCCCATCCATATTTCCTGTACTACTCTCAATAACTCCTCTATCTGCAATGTAAACCCTCCAGCGTTCCAATAGACTTTGATTCACAATCGATCCAGTTTAAAATATGATGCCTTAAAACATATTTCTCTGCAACTTCTGCTGTCTGCACCAAAATGGTAGATATGCTAATCTTGTGACATAATTAAATGAAGCACATTTGCATCTATTCTAATTAATTTTTGCATATTTATTTGAGAAGCTGCAGAACAAAGGAAATATTTCTGTTTCTGTAAATTTTGTTCAATATTAAAAATAAACATTGCTAAAAATTACTATAAAATCAAGTTCAAAAGCATTGAAAAGCTGTTCAATCTAAATAAAAATTAAATCATCAAATAGTCAAGATCCATTATAATTATAATGTAAAATGACTCAGAAAAGGCTAGCTAATGACTGTCAGAAGCCCCATTCACATTGGCACTTTAACCTAGTAATTAACTGCCAATCTACTGTTTAAGGTGTCTGTGTGAACATTTGCGAACCAGCATGCAGGCGTCAGATTGCACCAGGGATGAACCGCCTAGGGAGGGTGTATCATTGCCAATTCTTTTTGAATCGGTGCACTGGTTAGCCCAGTGTGAAAGGGATCGGGGTATGCAGGACATCACCACTGGAGGATAGGTGCCTTTTTGCTCTGGGATGCTGGGTGGTGAGTGCGAAAGGGCGCAGAGAACCCAATAACATTTGTCCAGAGTGAATGGCAAAAAACACTATTTTGCCTGGTTCATTGAACTGCCAATTTACTGGTTTGCTAATGTGAAAAGGGCAAGAGAAACCTTGGATCAAGTATCCTGGACCAAGCATTATAGCCTGGATTTTGCAACCTGGGTTAACCCAGCACCAATTAAATTTTTTCTAGTGCAGAAGTTCACAGAAGATAACCTTCTGCCCCTCTAGGGTGCAAGTTATAATGATGCTGTTCACCTTCTATTTCAATTCACAGGACGAAGTCTCGCCGGGCTTAGAAACACAACAAATAAAAGCATTCAAGATTGACCATCAGTATACGATGCACGATTTGTTGGCAAAAGAAGGATGAGAGCTTCCTGCAGACATTGTTCAATCACTCTGCTCTCCCATATTTATCAGAGGAACACCAAATACTTCCTCCCCTAGAAAACACTTACCAAACCATTATCTCATTCCTTTGCTTCTAACACACCTCACAAGATCCTCATTATCCTACACCTGGCCTACCCCATCTAACCATAACCATGGTTCATTCATCCCTTTTCAATCATGTTTCCCCAATAAGAATCAGCGATAATTTTTTTTTCCATTATATGGCGTTTTGATCTTTTTCTTTAAATTATATATGCTAACCCCAGAACTATTATCTGCTAAATGCCTGCTTATATGTCTTCTCTACTTCTGGATGGGTGCTGCATTACACCTGCCAATCGCAGCACAGGCAAAGACATAAAGTGGGGAGAGAGGAGGAATCGAACAGTGTATAGTATAAACACAGACCTTGAGCAAGTTCAGGCCTTCATTGATGCTGTTTTAACTTACAGTAAGCAACCAAATAACCTATCAAGTTTACAACCATGCACTATTTTAGTCATCTTGGTAAAAGATGTAACAAATGCAAAGTTTGCAGCTGAGATTCAGCAGGTTATTAAGTTAAAATCAAACTTGCAACACAGATTCCCCACTCCCTGCTCCCAACTCTTAAAAAAAGGGGGAAAAAAACCAAACTAACCACAATTTTACAAAAATGATATCCAACAACAAGCTATATAAGGTCCTTATTCCCAGCTTTCAAGGACTTAAAATCTGTAATGATGTCAGTGTCTCATTATCTAAAGTGCACAAGAGACAACTTTCCTAACCAGACTTTAAACTCATTGTGTACTTTTGGGAAACAGGAAACCTGTTGCAGCTGTTGATTTACTGCACTGCTGTAGTGATGAGGACATCCTAATCCAACCACATTTCCTGCACAAAACCGTTGGATTAGGGCAAATAAAAACCCAAGAACTTAATGCATGTTAGAAAACATTGATATTTCAATTTGTAATAGCTTGCTCTCTTCAAAGTCAGGTAATGCAATATTGAAAACCATGTTCTTCTCCTTAAAGTGCCAACAATTATGTGCAGACAATATTTATCCAAGAGGTAGAGTAATACATGAACATCAAATGAGCTGAGTAATACATGAACATCAAAGCTCCAATTACATGACAGTGTCTGCTTTGGTTTAAATTCTGTTCCAGCATTTATTCTGATGGAGAGGTCCGATATCTTGATCCTGGCTCCTCTTTTGTGTGAATATCTCTTTGAGATTTTTCCAATGAGAAACATCTCAATCATCTTTTTATTGCTTCATATATTTTTTAATTTTCTTCACGTCTAACTACTTAACTTTCCCTTAGAGTTTATAACATTTGAAATGAAATGCCTGGTTTAAAGTTTGAGTTTTCCTTGGAAAGACTTCAACAATCAATAATCGCAATCCCAAGCCCTACTCTGAGCAGCCCAGCGGAAGATCGAATCATTTTTGAAAAATTCACTAATGTGAGGAAAATGCCTGTGCTTTGCTAATTGCTGTCCTTCAGTAATTTTCATACATGACACTACATCACTATTAGGGTAATTTACTGACTCCTTGGATATGTTAAGCTGCAACTCATGAATAACTGTCACGAAACTCCACATATGTATTCATTCTGGACAACTTTTTTATTTTTACTAGAAGCCATAATTTAGTAATGATGTAAATGATCCTACCTTGTTGAAAAGTGGCTATACATAGAGCCAACCAAGAGCAATAAACTGATCATAATGATAAATGCAGACCACACAGTGCAAAATGCAGTCAATAAAATATAAGAAACTGACAGTTAAAAATGTACCACATAATATTGGCTATAATACTACGGAACTTAAAGTGGACCACAATGCCAAATATTGACTGCAGAACATTAGACATTAACTATAAAAATATAAATTCATTATACAATGCAAATGCAATATATAAATGTGCTGGAGAAACTCAGCAGGTCACACATCATCCATAAGAAATAAAGGATAACCAAGGATTTGGGCCTTGGCACTTCATCAGGAATATGAAAAAACAAGCAGTTGCCGAAACAAAAAGGTGGGGAAGAGGAGGGAGGACAAGAGAAGAGAGGAGAGGGGGAAGGGGAAGAGCACAGCTAACAAGTAATAGATACAGGTTGAAGGGTAGAAGATTAAAGAAGCTAAGAAGTGATGGGGAAAGAGCAGAGGGCAAAGTAGTCTGACAAGAACAAAGGGAAAGGGTGGGGAGTTGGAGGAAAGGAGACAGAATAAACTTGACTGAGCGCATCAAGAATTAAGGGGGAAAATACCTGAAAGGGATCAGAATTCACAAAAACCTAAATGTTTACCTATACCACCTAACCAAATAAAAACAATAAAATGTGCTTTTATTGTGTTAAAACACCAAGGAAATGAGGCTGGGTTGGAATACTAATTAACATGAATGTTTTCTACTACTATCAAGGTTCAAGGTTCCTTTTATTGTGTGCTGTAATAATGCATAAGAATGTAATATACACAATATAAATCAACTTTTGTCTGCCATAAGGCAGAGTCGCCATGAGCATTGCCCAGTGCTCCAAAGAATAAGTGAAAGAGAAACAAAAGAGAGTCCCTTCAGAGACACTGACTGTTCATGGATTTGTCTATAGCGTTCCTTCAGCCTAAGCAGCCGCAAATTCCTGTTCAAACCTTCGGCAGCCTGAACTCCAGATCCAAATCTCCAATACAATCAGCTCCCGGGACCCTTCAGGAACACCTCTTGCCCTCAGCACCTTCTTGAATCCTGGCACCGATACCTGGTTCCATGAGCTAATCTCCAGCATTCCACAGCCTGTGTGAGTCTTTGACTGCAAGCTGCCAACAGCCCACAGCCTATGTGGGTCCTTTAGCTGCTGAGCCCCTCGCTGATCCACTGCTGTCTCTTATGCTTCTCCATCTCAACAGGGAGTGTTCTCCAGTTTCTGATGTCCTATGCCAATCCACTGCTCACCTGGATTCTGCAACCCCCTCATGGTATGCACATGCACATGCACCGACCGCCACCTTGGGCAAAGACCTCCAGGGTTGCAGGATTTTTAAAAAACACCATTGGCTCCTTTAACAGGCCATTTAAAACTTACAAAGTTGTTCACATCATAGCCAAGCAGCAAGACCCTGTGGAGCAGCCCTGTGTCTTTGCTCTCCGCTCACGCAGGTCCACAACGACAACAGCACTGCCGTTACAACTGCACTGCCATTTTATATTACTAAATGGGGACTGATGACTGTATGAATGAGGAGGTGTACAGGGCATGAAGAAAGCCAAATTTACCCACTGTTACACCCTCTGTTCCCCACTGTTCCTCTTTCCTCATTGTTCCCCATTCCCCAATAATTTCCTCTATTTCCCATTGTTCTGCAGTGTTCCCCACGTTTCCACAATGTTCCCCATCTGTTAGTTAATGGGATGATTAGTTAATGGGATGACAAAATTAATGGAGAATTTGAAGGTCACTTTTTAACCAATTTTATTTTAACTCTTGATTATCCAAAATCCTCATTTATCTGAAATTTTTTTGGACACGAAAGTGAGGGTATCCGAAGCAATCAGAAATTCTCATTTATCTGAAATTTTTCAGTTGAACTGACCTCACAGGTTGAAAAAAATTTCACTTGACATGAAATTAGAACGATGATTGTCCTCGTTTCAGGTAACACCCTCTCCTCTCTCGCTCTCCTTCTCTACCTTCCCCTAATGACTTTTCTCTCCAACTCTCCCTTTCAAACTGCGTGCCACTGTCTCCCAGTCACAAGCAGTTGGAAGAATCCCTTGTCCCGGCGTCATCAAGGAACAGGACTCGGTGGAGAGATGTCGGTGATCAATGTCAGCGATTGAGAGGGGTAGTGTACGCAGGCGAAGACATCAAGAACTAGGACGTGAAGTCAGAACTGCCCCTGCTGGAACAAGCCCATGGGAAGACAGGAGCCTGCCGACTCGCCAGTGGGTGTTCCACCAAACTGGGAAAGCTCCCCGGGGATTGGCAGCAGTGATGGGGATGTATCAGGGATCAGCAGAGGCAGTTAGTTGGGAGGTCTCAGAGATTGGAGGCAGCGTTGGGGACTTGTCGGGGATCAGCGGTGGCCAGCAATTTTTGGTGAGAATTAAAAATTATTTTAATGCTTAAAAAGCCTTCCCTTGTTTGATGTGGTTTAAACATTGATACAAGTGATTTGCTTTTGCTACGGGCTGTTTTTAAAAAAATGACCAGTTATCCGAAAAATTCAGTCATCTGAAATAGGTCCAGTCCTGACCATTTTGGATAATTGGAGTTGTACTCTATATTATTTATTAATTATAATATTAATTTAGAGGGGCATATATATTTGAGTGGGTGAGTAACAATTATGTCACAAGATAACTCTAGAGAGGTACACTGGATCTATTTGATCTTCACCTTCAGAAAATAATGTCTGCTGATATATAACATTATTAAGTTTGGCAAAAGTTTTCAATGAATGAATGCATAGAATAAATTAATGTCTGAGTAAGTGACTGATCTCTTTGGTTTTTCCAACATTTTCTTATTGGTTTCAGTTCTATGACCTGCTTTTCACAGATTTCCTTACTGTTTCTCTCATTATCCACCAGATAGTTGCATAAAGCATTTATCAGCCTCGCAATCTTGGCCTCATCCTATCAGAAGTATTCCCTTTGTAGTGTTCATTCCTTCCCTGTGCTCTTTGTAACTTGAAACCAAGTTGTTTTCTCATTTTTGTAGATCTGATGAAGTCTTCATCCTAAACTGTTTAATTTTGTATCTCTTTGCACAGGCAGTGACTGACTTGCTGAGTATTTGTAACATTTTCTATTTTTTTATTACAGATTTCCAGCATTTTTTTGTTTCTTTTAAAAAAAAATTTGATTATAAATGATGTTTACCTCAATGCTAATGCCAATCTCTCTGATCTTGCGAAAACTGCCTGGTTAATCACAGTCTTTCACCTAGTGAGTAAGCAATAATCAGTATAAATGAAATATCCCACATAAACAGACTATTAAAAGCTCAAACACCTAGAAATGCTGGAGGAACTCACCAGATCTTGCAATACCTACAGGAGGTAAAGATATATTACAGATGTTTTGGACCTGAACCCTTCTTAAAGGAATAAGCAAAGAACAGAAAGATGTCAGAATAAAGACTGAAGATTGGCAGGGAGAGGAGTACAGACAAACATAAGGTGTTAATTGGATATAATAAGAGAGGTGAGAATTGATTTTGGCTCTATAAAAGGAGACGTAGGGAAAAGGAAAGAGAGAGACAGACAGACAAAGAGACAGAGAGACGGTGCTAGGTGAAAGGCGTCGGGTGAAAGAAGAGGGGAGGGTTTAACAGAAACCGAAGAAGTCGATTTTTGAGCCAGTGACCAGTCCAGAAAATGAGTGTTTTTCTTCCATTTTGTGTGTGGTCTCAGTCTGGCAGTCCAAGAGACCACAGACAACCTCAAGACAGGGAGCTGTGGACAAATACAAACTGATGTTCCTGCAAAGACTACTGAATTCACATGCCCTAGCCAACTTCCTATACAACTTGCTTCTTGTTTTACTAGGAGAGACAAATAAAGGTCGTAGGTTGCATATTATTGCTCCAATTTCCATTGGTAAGGCAGAAATGCATATCGCATATATTGATGTGATTACATGACTCAAAAAGAAACTCTAGCTGCCCCATAATGTATTATATTGTGAAGTACAAACCAATTTCAAAATGGAAGTAATTTCATCTGGAAGTGGCTGCCACGGTGCTAAACCATACATAAAACAACCTTAATGTATAATTTGTTCATAAAATAGGCACAGATAGTTCAATTTCTAGGCTCTGGTTCTCATTTAAGTAATGATGACGTTTTATACATCTAAGTGAAATCTGAATAGGATCTCACTGGATGAACCAGGAATATAACTGGATGACCTTCTGGTCCTAGATCAAAGGCACTCCACTATTCTATAATCGACCAATGACCAATAAGCATTTTTCCACGTATCTGCAATATTAAAATAATTAATAGACAGACATTATACATGGATTAAAGCAAACAAAAATATAAATAAATGGTACCCGTTAATTCAAACAACTGTTAAATGGATTGGAATAAATTTTTCATCACAAAAGTCATTAAAAGGAAAATTTCTCCAGGGATCACTGTATATTTAGGCTTCAAACATGGATTCAAAATTCATTGATCAGGGCTTGGAAAATTGCCTCTGCATCTCCAGAATCATGTTGGAATAAGGCTATCAATCAATTTGTAGTTTTACTAATTGCTCAGTAGTAAAAAAAATAGCATGAAACAAGTAAAAAATTAAATTTAAAATGAATGAGATGCCATAACAATTCCACTGTGTATTGCTAGTAAATAGGAATGTGAAATCAAAAATCATGTTTATGCAATGTAAACCAATTTTGCTGGGAAGTTAAAGGCATTTGTTAACATCATCATGTCAATTTTGTGTGACGCTCCTTGTTGCAAGAGATTTTTTTTTGTCCCTAATATAGCTGGCCTAAAGTACGTCAACAAAACCCTGCAAGATGATCTTCAGTGAGATTTCACTGTCTGAGCAACAACAGGTGCTTTTACATTGACAACAAAAAGCAGTTTGTGGTAATTTTTTTAAAAACCCAGAAAATGCAGGAGATTGTTTTATGAAGGAACATTGACCCAAGATGTTGACTCTGTTTTCCACAATTTCTATCTGTCTGCCCTGATGAAATTCCAAACATTTATTATTTTTATTTTGAATGACAGCATCTGTACTTTTTTTTTGCTTTACAACCAGCTTTTACTAATGCTGACTTCATAAACTGTGGGCTAGTTAACCAGACTTCCAGATTACCCTGCATACTGGTTGAACTAAACACTGACTTTTCTTTGCAACTTCTAGCACTTGGCTGCAATATAAAATTTATAATGTAATTCGTCTGGATATAACATTCCTCTTCATGGATGTAGAAGGTACCTTAGGTTCCTAGGACTCTCACTTCAGGACTGCTCCTCTAATTTCAAAGCTTGCTGATGACCACAGCAATGATACTTTCCAATTTATCAGATACGACTTACCCATTTCATCAAAGCCCCATAAAAGCAGGTAAAATGGTCAGAGAAGTAAGTACCAAGGGGTTAACTGGTGGGAAGGGATGAGTAGACAAGGGAGTCGTGGACAGCATGATCCCTATGGAAAGCAGATGGTGTGGCTTTTGCCCAAATTTCAGGATTTTTTAATCAGAAGTCAACAAAGAGAAGCTGAAAGGACTCAGCAGGTCATGCAGCGTCCATGAAATGAATGAAAGAAATAGGATCCTGACCCAAAATGTTGATTGACCATTTCTCTCCATGGATGCTGCCTGGCTAGGTGAATCCCTCCAGCTTCCTTTATTTCCTCAAGATTCCAACATTTTCAAACATTCATAGGCTACACAAATAATCTTAGTGGATTTTCCTGGCAATTTTCAGCTGAAGTTCTGGTAGTTGTTTATCTGGATAAATAACCACCCAATTTGAGAAACGAGCATTAGAATCAGAATCTACTGTCATGAACAAGTACACGAAAATCAGTGTTTTGGGGCAGCGTCACGGGGCAGACACTCACATATAAACCACCTTACAACAGTACATTTTAAAAAAACTGCATAAAAGAGCAAGGCAGTCTTACTTGAATTGAAGTGTTCTTGAATTGATAGTTATCTATCTCTGCATTCGATCAGTATCCTGACCTTAACTTTTTAAATATAATTTTGGCAACCTTTATCATTGCCCTCAAGCAAAGGCCATTCCTCCTTCTTGTGATGTGATGCAACACACTGTCAGTAATCCTGTAAGCATGCTCCCTACCCTGGGAACCACCGGGTCAGGCAATGTGAGGGAACAGCTATCCCCGATAGCTTGAAAAGTTCTAATAATTTCATGTGCTTGAGTCTTTATAGGTTGGCTCATAAACCTTAGGGTGAAGTGGTAAAAGCAGCATAAAATTTAATCAGTAATGTTGAATGTTCATAAAAAGGAGTGGTATTGTAATAAGAATACACAAAAACCTCTTTTCCAACCAGTGTCAATTAATTTTGCAATGTTACAAGAGCTTTTTTTAAAAAAAACCATTAAGAAGTCTTATCATTAACAAAGGGATCTGTTTACTTTAACGTTCAGAAGAAGTAATTTTACTGAAATGCATAAGATCCTAAGCACGACAGGGTACGTACTAGTGGGAGTCTCAAACAAGAGGACATAAGTACAAGGGATTGGTCATTTAAAACCGAGGTACATAACAATTTCTTCCCGCAGAGAGCCATAAATCTATCTAATTTTCTGCACCAGAGGGTATTTAAGGAGGAGACAGAAAATCTTGAAAGTCTGTGGAATTGAGGGTGATGAGAAACTAGTGGAAAAGAAGAGTTGAGGCCTGGTGCTGATCTCCCATGATTGTATTGAAAAGAAGAGGGGCTAAGTGGTGTACTCCTGCTTCCATTTTCTTGCATTCTTTCCATATATTCCAGCATATAAGCCCTCTCGTGTTCAAGATGACCCCCTGACTTTCCTCCTAAATTGTTGTTTTTGAGCTATACTCGATGTATAGTTCAATTCTGGCAATTACCGCTAACCGATGGAACAACGTTGTAATCACATTTAATATTTTTTTTAAATCAAATAATCCAGAAATTTTATTAGCATATTTTAAAATAAATCACTGTTGGCTCCTTTAACAGTCCATTTAAAGGCTGTACAGAGCCAACGGCAATCAGACTGGGCAGATGGGCCCCGCAGGGGATCACTGAGACATGAATGTTAAGGTTAGAATTTTATACTTGGCATGGGGGAGTGCTGAGTCTTCGCTGTTAAGGTTCGGGTTTTATATTTGGCATATAGGATGACCCCTAGTTTTAAGGTGACATTTTTAAAGTTCGAGACCTGTCTTATACGCCAGCATATATAGAATATATGTAGTAATGTTTTAACAGACAAAAAAAACTATGCACATGAATTTCTAGATTGATCAACTTTTATTTAGCACACATGCTGGATTTGTGCTGAATCATTTGTGGCTGATTCACAATGTGGTTAGATACCAGGTTGCAAATCATGTAATTAGGCCATTACAATCCACTAAAGTTATCAATGAAAGCCAAATGTTGCACAGTTAATTTGCAGTAAAACTGATAACATGGAAGTGGGAGGAAATGGTTGGAGATGAACAAACATTTATTTAACAGTTTGAAACAGAAATGCAGTTCTAAAATTGGGCAAATATTACAACAGAATAGCAGCATGTAATTTGAAATGTTACCATTAATAATTTTCAGAAACAATAAAGTCAGAATATTTCATATTTTCCATTTCAATCTCCTTGATGAAGAATGCACTACAGGTAAATTCTAAATGGATGTACAGTATATGTTATCTTACTTCAGAGAATATCTATAATCAAGAGGTCTGGAGCGGGAAGTGTTGCAATATAATTCACTGAGACCTTTATTGAATACAAAACCACAAAAGTTAAACAATCAAAAAAATGGTAATATTTACAATTAAAATGTGAAATGCCATTCAACCTTATTGTGACCTCTATTACACAAAGGTGAGGAAACAGATTTCTGCATTGGTGGAAGGATTCTGAAACTTTTTAATTAAAGCTCATTAAAACAATGAAAGGATAGACTACACGCATAATATTAAACATGTAGGATGCAGATGCTGGTGAGATGGAAAGTGAAGACAAGCGGGACAAGTTATACCTAAGGGGAAGTATCCTCACTTTCTATCCCACTAGCCTCCACATCCAATACCTGCCAATTTCAGTGTGATCCCACTACCAGCCACATCTCCTCTTCATCCCATCTGCATTTCTCAGGGATAACTCTTTTCGAGATTCCCTATTTCTATCTTCTCTCCCCACCCACTCTTCCACTGTCTTAGGTGTTGACAACGCCTGGATGCCAAAATTGCTTGTGGTCAGTACCTGAAGATTTCCAACATTTCATTTACCAGAACTGTAGAGGGATTAAAATTAGTGGTGGTTTTCGGGTGGGGAGCAGGTATAGGTATGCATTCTACACATATCCACAAGATATTCAGAAGACAACTGTCTTCTCATTATTCCCTCTTTGCTTTGAGCTCACTGTTGGATTAGCAGCAAACTTTAAAATTGTCTAATATGAAAAATGAGAGTCAAAGAAGTCTGCAATGTTGTCTTGCATATATTTCAGACTTCTAAAGCATGTTTGATTTTATTGGTGCTCACTATTTATGCGCTCAGACCTACAAGATAACCTTCACCTACTATATCCTTTTACAACCACACCTACACATTTTACAAACCACAGTGAAACCTCTGCACCTCACAGTATTTTTTTAAAATGAGGATAACAGCTGACGCATAATGAACTGTGGGCGATTATTTCCTGTGTTACCCATCAGATGGAAATGTAATCACTTTCCTCATGGAAAATAGATATTATTTTAGTCAAAAATACTGCTGGCGGAACAACTTACTCTTTTCATTGCTAGACAATTTGAGAATTTATGCTATACACTCAGAAACCTTTTTCAAATCCAAGAACTGCAATTTTTTGAATAATTCAATGGACTGAAGAGTAAATACCTACCAACAGGCAGAACTCAGGATACATTTTATTCTATTCCATTGAGTAAGATTCATAAAATTGATTAATTATTACCAACAGCACCTTCTGTAATTCTGCACAAAATACCAACTTATTTCAATTTTGACTGGTGAGTATTTTACATTAGAAATAGCTTCATTAACATCTCACTTTCAAATGACCAAGTTGGAGAACATTCCACCCACTAAGTACATGTGACTCCTAGGTGAGCAACCCTATTAGCCCCCTTCCCCTCTCCTTATTTTCCTGCAATACTCTAATGTATTCTTGCAGCCTATTAGGGTACTCTAATTAGCCTATGAGGATGTCTTTGGAATGCAGTGAAAAAACAGGAGTTCCTGGAGAAAATCTATTTATTGTAAAACATGCAAACTGCATGCGGACAATATTCAAAGTAAGAATCAAATCCAGGTTCATGGAGCTGAGAACAGCAGTACTGACTGCTGCGTGACTGTGCCACCCATGACAAATATTAAACATAAAATACTCAATGGTATGATAAATCACTGAAACCTGGTTTCAATATTTACATTTTTTTGTAATTTGAACATACATACAGCATGGTAACAGGCCTTTCCAGCCTAGGAGTCTGCGTCACCCAATTACACACAAGTGACAAATTAATCAACGAAACCCGTACATTTTTAGAGGGTGGGGGAAAACCAATGCACCAGGAGGAAACCCACTCAAACGCGGGGAGAACGTGCAAACTCCTCACAGACAGCACCAGATTGAAACTTGGGTCACTGAAGCTGGAATAGCATGGGGCGAACTGCTACGATAAACATTCTACCCCATATATAATGATTGAAATAAATAAATCCTGGTTCCATATTCAACTACCTGTTTGTTTGAAAGGCAAAAATGTACTAGTTTATCACAACTACTCCAAAAATTATTGTTTATTGCTTTAATAATATGGCCATATGCACACAGTTAATGAAAATGATGCAGTAAGAAAAATGGAAAGTTTTGCCTTCACAATGCACAGTGACACAACACAAATGAACACTAAAGAGAATGCTGCCTTTAAGAACATGAGGTAATGCAAAGTTAAGAAATAACTAAAATAACCCTTGTGTGTGAGAGAGAGAGAGAGAGAGAGAGAGAGAGAGAGAGAGAGAGAGAGAGAGAGGGGGGAGGGGGGGACAGTGGAGCCAGTATGATGAAGTGAAGTAGAATGTGCACTGGGCCTAAGTTCCAGAGTTCCAGAGTTCCAGTGCCTCTCTATAGTCCGTGTATACCCCTGACCACAAAACTAAACACTGCTTCGACTCTATCCTTTAATTCGCAGATCAGAGCTGTAGACAGGATCTCTGATAATCATGTCGGTGTAGAGAAAGGAGATAGACAGACTTGTGGCTTGGTTGTCACAAGGTCAACAACTCTCAAAGTCAGGAAGACAAAGGAGCTGGTTATAGACTTCTGGAAGAGCAGCAGAGCTCATTTCCTGATCTCTATCAATGGGGCTGAAGTAAAGGTGGTAGAGAGTTTAAAGTTCCTAGAAGTAAACATCTCCAGTGACTTTTCCTTATCCATGCACATCAACACAATGGCCAAGAAAGTGAACCACTGGAAAACTGAGGATATTTGACATTTCACCTGCATCCCTTAACAACTTTTGCATGTGCACTACTGCAAGTATCTTGTCAGGATGCAGCACTGTGTGGTACGGAAACTGCTCTGCCCAAGACTTCAAGTAACTGCAGTGAACATGGGTCAGACCATCACATATACTCCGCTCTTCTCCATCTACAACCACTATTGTCTTGGTGAAGAAAGCAACATATTAAAAGACTTGTCCCACCCAAGCCACACTCTCTTCACAACCTTCCCATCAGGAAGATTTATGTGTGAGATTATGTATCACCAGATTCAAGGATAGTTTTGGACTCCAGATTCCAGAATGAATCTCACAACAGTAAAATTACGTTGCCTTTGCTCTGTAGCAACTGAACTTTCTCTGTACTGCCTTCCTTGCTGTACTATGTATGAGATGTCTTCTTGAATTTCACACAAAACAAACTTTATCCCTGCATCTTAGTACATGTGATAATAAATTTGAACATAGCACTCCTCCTTCTCCTTCTTTGGTGGTCCCACTCCATTTCTGTAATTTCTGCAGTGACTGCTGAGACCAGTATGGGACCCATAGACTGCACCTCAGATGGGCAGGAGGTGCCTGTTGGAACAGATAATTGGGGAAGTTGTAAGTTTATACATTATTTTCATCAAGCTTCAGGGCGCTACTGACACATAAAATCAAAACTCTCAGAACCAACAAAAATGCTGCTTCTCCATTTTGAGAAGCCATGATCCAGATTCCCAGAAATTAGAAGGAATGAAGCAATCATTTCAAAATGATTATGAATGCATTTTTGAAATTTTTCCTCTGTTCACCTTTTAGTCGCTTCCAATGACAGAGTTTGTAGTGGTTTCTACACAATGCACAACTACTTTTGGAGACTTAGCAAACTCAGACCAAGAGGGTTCTATTTGAATGAAGCAAGAACCCATCTCACATATTTTTGTCACTAAGGTTATACAGTAAAACACAAGGATAGATCCGTTGACACCAGCTATAGGCTGCACAGTTAGCACTGTGGTCTCACTGTGAGCTGCACAGATTTTCCCCAGGTGTTCTGGTTTCCTCCCACCCTCCAAAACGTATGGGCTTGTAGGTTAAATGGTTGTAATCGGGCACCACAGGTTTCAATGGCTAGAATCAGCTTCTACCATGCTGCAAGAAATAATAAAATAGCAATTTGGAGAGCCCAGAAAAAAGAAACATAAGGTGAATATATCCAATCATATACTCTCACATGCCGTGATTGTGGTGGTAATGTGATTGATCTGCATACTTCATGGAAAGGAGATATGAACAGAGATTTATAATATCTCACTCTCAAAAGATTCCGCAGGTTCAGAGGATGTCATGGGGTGGATGATAAAGATATGTGAGGGATTATTGATCTAAATGTGGAAGGCAAGGGAAGTCTTCTATCTCATACAAATATGAGGGTGATCACATCTTCTTCAGGTGACATCTTCTCAAGAGAGAGATGCCTTTGAAATACTCTACCATTATGCATCATTATAGAGTTATTCAATGCATACAACCATCGTTGAACTTCTTTATGACTACGTTATAGATTGCTATCTGATTAATCCAGAAATATGAAGATCAGTGTTTTGTTCATGGTGTTCAATTTTTGAGGTGTCTGAATGGCATACACTAAAACCCTATGGAAGTTTTAGCTTAGATGGCAGTAAGTAATCATGATCTCCCTGAAATTTATTCAAAGACTTGTCTCTCCAAGACAGAAAAGATGGCAGTAAGTAATCATGATCTCCCTGAAATTTATTCAAAGACTTGTCTCTCCAAGACAGAGATCTGGGACAGGTGATTACTTTAAAAATCTTAAGGACACAAATTTTCATTTGTGACGTGTTGAATTAACTGTGAAATTCTTCCTCTTAAAAGAGTGAATATATGCATCTACAAAGAAGGAATAAATGATATCTTAATCTTTTGGTCATCTTTGTAAGACATTATTTTATGTGAGGAAAAGTTTGGTGTGACAGACAATCATGTGTGGGTTAATACATCCAAAGAGTAACCACCAAGAAGCTGAACAGCTCCTGTTTCAATGCTTCAAAGAAGGGGCACTGCATCATTGAAAGTTTCCACTTACTTTATGCAACATTGTAAAAACAATATATTTTTCAGGAATTGAATATTGCATGTAGAGCCTCCAAATGCCAATTTTTTTCCATTGTCGCTGATATCATTGATGGAGTAAACTAACATCCTTGCCTTTGAATTAGAGCTTTATGGGTTTAAATCTCCCTACAAATATTTGAAGACAACGTGGAAAAGCAGAAAAATGCAGACACTGGAAGTCAGAAACAGAAACAAAAAATATTGCATCCTATCAGGACATTCCTTTTGTTCTTTCCATTCTTCTCCTTGCTTTGCAACAGACAACATGGTGGCCTTCTCATGAAAAAATCATCGACCAGAAGCTTTGCACCACCAATGATGTCAGACCTGCTGAGTAGTTCTGTTTTTGTCTGAGTATATAATTTCTATTGATGGTTTGGTAGAAGGCTGATGGGGTGCTTCAGTGACAGAGATGTCAACTTTTGGATCTTATATGAAATAGCTGAGAAGAAAATTTAAAAAATCCCATTGCACTACTTCAGAATCAAAATTTATGGTCATGGACGTCTCAAAATTTGTTGTTTTGCGGCAGAATTACATGTGCAAAAATTGCTATAAATTATTTTTTTAAATAAAAAAAATAGTGCAAAAGAAGAGAAAAAGTGAGTTCATTGTCCATTCAGAAATCTATGGGCAGAGGAGAAGAAGCTGTTTTTGTACCATTGGCAGTCTGCTGTACCTCCTTCCCAATGGTTGCAGTGAGAAGAGGGAATGGTCTACATGGTGGAGATATCCCCCCATCCCCCCCAGTCAATACACAAAAGTGCTGGAGGAACTCAGCAGGTCATGCTGATTCCATGGAAAGTGATAGGCAGCTTACATTCCCAATGATGAATCCAGTAATTAACCTTCAACCAAAATCACAGATGGTCATTAGATCAGTGCTGCAAATAGCCTGCCACATAATGTACATTATAATAGTGAGGTTGAGAACCTTTTGATTATATTATGTGTCTTTAAGCCCTGAAATCATAAAAGGTGCTGCAAATATTTCCTTCCTTTTCTCTTTAGCAACCTGTGCTTCACCTTTCTGAATACAGTTTGTTTCATCAGCTTATCTCTAAGTTATGGTTGCCATTTTCCTCCCTTCAGGTTTTGGTGAAGCACAAGACAAACAATGCAGATGATGTCCTTGGAGCCCTTTAAAGCTGCTGCAAGACTTATCACCTCCCACATTGTGCCATTTCCACCTCCCAAGAGGCAAGTTCCAAACAAGACGGTTCTGCCTGAGCTCGCCCACAATATTTAAATAAGACTGACCCAGAAATCATGGTGAGGTCAGCACTCTGACATTGGGTGCATGTGACTCATGCACTTTGAGTCCATTTCAATCAAACAAAAGATCTTGCTTTTTAAGTGTGATGCCTTTGGTCTGAGAGAATTTCTCAGGTTTTACTTGAAGAATGTTGACCAGAAAGATTGCGTTGCAAGTTTTCATCTGAAGGGTGGCATTCTGATTTCACAGAATCAACACAAAGCAAGGAGTTGCGACATTATACCCAATAAAGGTCAAAAGCATCTGTAATAAAGTAATAGCAATGAACTAACAGGAGCGTCCTTCACAAACTTTGCATAACTTCTTCCATCTTACATTCTGCACATCCAGAGATAAAGATCAGGAGTCCATTAGCCTTTTGATCACTTTCTGTAATGGAGGTTGGCTTTTCAATAATCTGAGTACATGGATCCTCAACTTTCATTAGATCACAGGATTGCCAATTCCAATTTCACCATTTACTCTATCCAAACATAAAGTGATTCATTGAGATCTGGCAAAATTCAAATAATTTTATCACGGGTTTGGTCATTAACTATATTTAATTGGGAGAGATTCCTGGGGAATCCAGAGGGTTTTTCTTTCCAAGTACAGAGCTTGTAATTCTGCCTGTTTTTGCGTCATTCTGAAACATGTAAATTCAACTTAAATGCATCATTAATGAACACAAGAAGGCATGAGCCTGGAAATGCAAACCACTAGTTGGTCACAGAAAGATGTCCAGGTTACAGTTTACCAACAAGTATTTAAAAGAGCCTGCAGAATCCTTGAAAAAGTTCTTGTGGACAGATGATTTCAAGATATACATGTATCAGAATGATGGCGAGCAAAGTGAAGAGGTGAAAAAGAACTGTCCAAGATACAAAGCATACCACCTTTGCCATGGTTTCTATTTTGCAGTGTAGCCTCTGTATTTCTATTCATGAAGTCTTCTACGGACAGTAGCCATTGACATATTGTTACGAGACCAGAGAACACCAAAACCCAGCAGCAATAGATATTCACCAAGACAAATGGTTACTTAAACAAAAGTTGCTTTTAATTATCTTTAAACATGAAAACCGAATCACACTTTAACATCACTATTGACTTAACTCACCTAACTTAACCCCCTTCTAATTCTAAGCACATGTGTATGTAATGTAATGTGTGAGTAATTTCAGAAAAGTTCTTTCATTCACAGTCCAATCTCACTTCTCACTTCTCATTCCTCCAAGTTCACTGGTTGCAGACAATTCTTACACTGTGCACAGAATGTAACATTTATAAAGTTCACCAGGCTTTGGTGCTTGAAAGGTAAATGGTTACCACTCAGGAAGGTTCTTGTCGGTTTTCAGAGAGAGATTTGTTGTTCAAGGACATCCACAACTGATTTACTTCCATCAGCCACTTCAGCGTCTTGCAAAAGCAACTTTCCCCCTCAGGGTTCTCCAGCTGATAACCTCTTTCTTTCAGATCACCACAGAGTTCCTTATTCCAAGTGAAACATTAGACAGCCAGTCCTCTCCCCTTGCATGAACCACAAGGGCTTTGACCAGGCTGAACAAAAAACTCACAACCTGTCTTCCAAATGGGGTTTCCACCCTTGCCAGCTTGTCCTGTTCCAGTCCCAGCTGTTGTTGCTGACTGTAACACTGTGAAACCAATCTCTGTCTCTCTGTGAAAGCCTGCTTGACTCTCTCTGCTTGCAAAACTACATGACCCTCTTAGAATAGCAAGTTACCTTCCAGAAAGAAGACTGCTCCGACGAGCTCTTTCATCTGTTACCTTTTTGTAAACAACAATCCATTAGTGAAGTCTCTTGGGCTCTCTCCAAAGCTCTTGCAAAGGTTGTGGGGTCGATATGTCTAGCATTAGCAGAGCTCCAGTATTTCAAATAAGATCTATTTTAAAGTGTTTGATGTGACCTACACTAACAAACCTTGCCCCAATTTTTCTTACAAAAACATATATATATACTCTGTCACAATATCCACACCTGACTCCTGAAGTGATCTGTCAGACATATGTTTGGAGAGTTTTCTTCATTATGATGAGAATTCTTCTGTCATCAGCTGTGGAGGTCTTCCTTGGAATACCAGTCCCTTTGCGATTATTGAGCTCACCAATACACTTTTTTTCCTTAATGATGTTCCAAAGAGTTAATTTTGGTAACCCTAATTTTTCAGCGTCATAATTGCTTCTTTGACTTTCATTGGCACAACTGGTCCTCATGTTGAAAATTAGCAACTACAGATTCCAAAGGTGATCAAAAGTTTAGATGCAAGCCTAGCTCCCTTATGCCTGTACCAATGAAGCAATTAAAAATACCTGAGTACTCACAAATGGTTGCGAAGCCAAATGTCCCAAACATTATGATACCCTGAAATGAGGGGGGTTATGTATAAAAAGTGCTGTGATTTCTACATGTTCAAACCAAAATATATAAAATTAACCTTGAATAATATTTGGAATGTGCACTTTAATTACATGTGAATTGTTTGATTACAAATTTAAAACTGTGGGGTACAGGGGGGAAAAAAGGGGAAAAAGTGTATTTATCCCAAACATCATGGAGGATATGATATATCAAATGTTTCAGACCTGAGGCCTTCTTCAAGATAACCTTGAATAAATGCTCAGGCCCGAAACATCGGTTATATATCTTTACTCCCTATTGATGCTGCAAGTCCTGCTGAGTTCCTGAAGCATTTCTCTGTTTTTACCATTAAAAACAGTGCAAGGGCATCATCTTTTGCCAATGAGAGATCCATTTAAGAGCCAGATAACAGCAGGAAATAACTGCCCTTGAAATTGGAAGATCATATTTTCAAGAACATATATCTTCTGCCTGATGGAAAAGGGAAGAGAGAGTGTGACCAATGTGGAAATGGATTATTTAATATGTTAGTAGCTTTCCCAAAACAGTGAAAGGCATGAACAGAGTTGTTGGAGGCAAGGTTGGTCTAGGCGATTGCCTGAGTGGCATTTACAACTCCCTGCAGTATTTTGCTGCCTTGAGCAGAGTAGTTTTCAAATCAACCTGTGATGCATCCAAACAAATACATTCCATAATAAGCCTGTAAAAGTTGTGTATTTAACATGAGGGGTGTTGGGCAGATTCTGTGGCAGATGCTTACAGGTAAGGCAGCAACACAACTCTGGAGAAGAGGCATTCCTTGATGCTAACAAGATCTGAAATTGCAGTGTGAAGTGAGTCCTGATTTGGTTGTGAAATTACCCTGATGGCTGTGTTTCACCAGACACCATAGTGGCAATGGGCTACTTATAGCTGGAGCATTAAATGAGGTGATAATATGGCTCTAAAAATGATCAAAAGACAAATTATGTAACTTTAGAGTTGAGACCCAGTGTTCACCGAGATTGGAGCATGAGTGACAAAATCAATCAATATCTAATTCTAGGATTTAATGTAATGTCAAAAGACGTCAGGTGATAAGTAGGAGAAAAATGGATGAGGATATGATCAGGAGGTTAATTGGTGATTAAAACTTCATAGACCTCAAACTTGTATGTGTTGATTAAGTCAAGAAGATGGTCCTGTGTATGACTGGTGGATTCAGTTGTAAGGATGGGACTGCTAAAGGAAGGGAAGCAAGGAAATCAGCTATGTTGGCGGAAATAGAAAAGGAGGTTGAGTTTAACAATGATTACCTGCCTCCAGGTGCAGACACTGAAAACCTCAATGAAATGAATCTTGCTCTGGGAAATCCAAACAAGGACAAGATTTTGGGCCAAAAGCTGAAGGGCTGGAGATATGAAGTTGGAACGGAGCTGTTTCTCCATTATCATTTGACGTAATGTGAAGTGAGATGAGTCATGATGGCAAACGAGAAAGAATTATTATCTAAAAATTAAATATCCAGTCCAATGTGAATGAGGAAGGATCTGAAGCAAGAGTAAAATATTCTCCAAAGTGTTATCGGCAGAAAGCTCATTGAGGGGAAAGGGCAGTGAAAAGTAAAGAACATAATTCAACTTCACTTTTAGGGTTTGAAATCGGTGAAATAAAAGATTTAGAAAGTGCAATTGTGTCAACTATTCAACAATGGTTGTGATAAGCAGCATGGAGTGAGACAGATCATTGTAAACATCACCAAAAGGTGTGTATGAGAAAAGATTCAACAAGGCAAAGATACAAAGAGCAAGACCTTCACTTGCCAATGCTAATTTTTTCTTACATATGAAATATTATACATTTAAACGTCTTCAGCTTTTCATCACTATTTATTTTGCTAAGACAGAGGAAAACAAAATTTTTGTCAGTCTGGGTCAGTACTGACTGATCACTGCTTGAAAATACATTATTTGGTTATAGTAACTATAGAGTGCTAGGGATCCTCCTGACCACTAAAGGGGATAAGAGACTAGATGGTTGGGGGCTTCAGTTGGATTCAAGATGGATGCCTCAAAGTATTCTTGTGTGTAGTTTAGTATTGTTGTTTTAAAATAACCCAAATTTCTTATTACAATTTTAAAAAAAATCACATGGTACCAGGAGTGTGCAGTGTGCACAGGAGTGGAAGAAACACCAGGATTGTGCAGATGAGAATCAGTCGTTATCAGCAGAAATATGGAGAGTGTAAAATTCCTGATGCTGTAAATTGGACTGGAAGCATCGACCACAGGTGGAAGCTGTTAAAACAAAAATTCCTGCTGTTCCTGCAAGCCATTGAACTTGATAGCAAACCTAATGTATGAAAGATTGCAATGCTACTTACATTAGTGGGACCTCAAACACTAAAAGTTTTCAATACATGTGTTTTTGCTGAGGCAGAAGACCAGGGCAAATTCGTCAAGGCTATCGAGATATTTGATGAACACTGTTCACCAAAGAAAAATGAAATATTCGAGAGGTACCTGTTTTGCTCATGTACCCAGCTGCAGGGAGAGAGCTTTGATTCCTTTTTAATGGACTTGAAATTAAAAGAAAGAACATGGAATGTTGGATCGCTGCAAGATTCAATGAACCATAATCAAATTGTGTCCGGGATTATTGATAAGAAAGTGAAAGAGAGCTTGGTACGAGAGACAGAGCTTACCTTAGCTGGAGTTATGAAGATATGCCACACCTGTGATTTAGCTCTGGAGCACGTGAAAAGGTTCAGTGATAGTGCAAAAGCTAGTGAAAATAAAGGCATAGTCATAGACAGTGTCAGGACACACAAAAAAATGCGACATAGGAAACAACAAAAAGATAGAGAAACATTCAATTGCAAATGATCTGGCACTCAACATGCACCAAAATAATGCTCAGCCTATGGAAAAGTCTGTAATAAGTGCAAAGGGCAGAATCATTATGAAAACCAATGTTTTTCCAAAGAGAAACTAAACAAAAGTAAAAGCATACACACTATAACACACACTATAGAAGAAACTGCTCTCAGTGATACACTTTTCACTGGCATTCTAGTGCAGAAAGATTATAAACCAATAGACACTGAACAGCCAAGCATGAACAGAATCAAGCAGGATAAGTGGACTGTGTCATTACATACAAATGGAACAAATATTCCTTTAAAGCTGGACACAGAGACGATGGTCAATTTGATCTGTGAGCACAACATCAGGGCAATGAAGATAAAGCCATCCTCCATGCAAACCCTGTGCAGCTCAAAGCCTACAATAGACAGAGCATCGACACAAAAGGTACATGTACATTCAAGGTGAAAGTTAAAGATAAAGAGCACCATTTCAGGTTCACAGTAGTCCCAGATGGATATGAATCAATGCTTGGTGACAAAGCATGTGAAAACTTAACCCTAGTCAAGAATGTGTTATCTAATGCATTATCCAGGGCAATGATGCAGAGTGAAGCACATAATGAGTGTTCTGCAGAGACAGATGTGAATCTCCACATGAACTTGATCACTAAATTTCTTCTTGTATCTGTCATGAAATCCAACCAGATCGCAGCTGAAACAGAAAAGAACACAGTTCTACAGAAAGTCATCAAGAATCTGAATGAAGGAAGCCCTGGAGGTGAATGTCGGCCATAGTACAACATTAGAGTTGAGCTGAGTGTGGTCAATGGGCTTCTACTCAGAGCAGAATTGTCATTCCTCAATCAGTGTGACAAGAAATGCTGAAAAGGATGCACAAGGGGCATCTTGGAATGGAAAAATGCAAGAGAAGGGTCAGAATGGCTGTTTATTGGCCAGGGATAAATGCTGACATTGACAGGATGGTTTCAAGCTGTGAGACCTGTCTGAAACATCATGCAAAGCAGCAAAGGGACCCATGATAATAACTGACGTACCAGCAGAACCATCACAGAAAGTTGGAACCGATCTGTTCCATGTAGATGGTTATTGAATATCTATTGAACTGTCCGAGATTGTGCTGCTTTTTAATATGTCTGTGCTTGTGTGATCAAATATATGAAATTGATCTTCGAAAGATATGGAATTCCTCAAATTGTCTACAGTGACAATGGACCATGCTACAGTTGTAGAGAATTACAGAACTTTGCAAAAGAGTATGATTTTCAACATGTGACTTCAAGACCTCTGCATCCACAGTCAAATGGTAAAGCAGAGAAAGGAGTTCACATAGTTAAATAGTTGCTCAAGAAGGCTTAAGACAGGGCTCAGATCCATATCTAGCTCTACTGAGTTACAGAGCTTCACCACTTGAACATGGCATGTCACCTGTGTTGGAATCTAGGGGTTAAAACAGTATGAAATAAATGATTAATCAATAAGTTTATTTGGACTGCATGAGTCAGGGAAAGAGGAATGTGGCTAAGTGGCTGTCACAGCATGGAGCAAAGTTGGCTGAACAAAATTGGCTGCTCCCAAGATACAGGGAGAGGATATGCATAAAACGATTTAGGAGGAATGCTCAACTGAAGGAGGTGGGAAGTAGCACAGGAGACACAGGCCAGATCAGAACAAAGAATGGCCCGCAAGAATCAAAGGGAATGGAAAACCAGTCTAGGAGGAAGATTAAGGCACGAGGAGGTGTTAAAGAGAACAGCAGAAATTGGCCAGACAGGGACCGAATGGTGATTAGAAATATCTGGGGATGAATTAATTTCAGATCTAAACAACAGGATAGTCTGGCCTGGAGGATTAACATGGGAATGCTACACCCCAGAAATCTGCAAAACAGGAGATGACTTGTGATAACCCTTATGCAAAAAGATCTAGCAGGGAAAACAACTTTTGTTCTGTGTGATAAGATTGACCTATATAAACTGTGCCAACTGGACAATAGGGGTCAGTCTCGGGGAGTAGCTCACTGGCAGGTGACCTATGAACTAACAGACTGACCCAGAGCTCTGTTAAGTTTTATTCTTGTGCTGTGTAATAAATTGACTGTTGAACCGAATACCTTCTCCTATCACTTCATTCAAAGAACGCGCTGGACTCAGACTACACATAGACTAAATTAAGAGTAAGTTAAAGCCAGAGTCCAACACCTGCTGAGATTCTGATGGGACATAGACTATGCATCACACTTCCCTACTCTGCAGACCCAAACAAGATTAGAGATGTCAAAGATATCAAACAGAAACAAAAGTGTCTGCCATGGAGACAAAAATCAAACTATGACAAGTCAGCAAGAAGCTTAGGGCCACTGGCAAAACATGATACAGTGAGTCTCGGAGATTCCAACATCTGGGACAAAAAGGCTATTGTTCTGGAGGAAGTAAATCCAAGATATTATACTGTCAGAACAGAGGACGGAAAAATACTGAGAAGGAATTGAAAAAGCCTGATGAAAACGCAAGAGACACTGCAGGAACTGACAAATGTAGAAGATCCAGCCTGCAGAGCAACACAGAAAACATCGGTAGTGCTAGACAGTAGCAGACCAACGGAGACAACACAAGAACCTGTGTTACTAAGATCCACACACGTTGTCAAAGCACCTGGCAGACTGAATCTCTAAAAGAAAAAGAAAGGTTTGTGCAGCTGATGTGTTTATGTTTGTGTTGAACTTTAAATTGAAATGAATACTGTATTAGTGTGCCTTGTTGTTAGATTAAACATCTCAAGGAAAGGGGATGCAATGATAGAGTGCTAGTGATCCTTGTGGCCACTGGAGGGAGTCAGAGACTCGTTGGTTGGCAGCTTCGGTTGGATTCAAAATGGATGCCTCCACACAGTCTTGTGCGCATTTTAGCTAATTAATTATAGTTGTTTTAAAAGAAGCCAAGTTTCTTTATTACAATAAAAGAAACATCACAGTTATCAGATGAAAACTATAATCAAATGGTTGAATAAGATGTTAGCTTATCCCTCTGTGAGTCAAATATTGATGCTGGCCACCTAGATAAGAACTAAAAACTTGGTAACAATCATAAAACAACACACATATACAAGCATAGCCTTCATTAGGGGAGGGGAAATGGGGGAAAGAACAAAGACAGGAAAGAACATTTCTGCTATTACCAGGTTAGCAATATGAGGTCATCACAAGCTACAAATAACATTCAAAAACCAGTTAAACATCAATGAGCATTTATTGTTTACCACGTGGTAAATACAAGACATGACTTGTGAAAAATACAAATAGCACGTAAAGCATTCAACAATGGTTTGTTTGTCACAAATAACTTGGCAGAAGGTAGTAATACAGCATGCTCTCATTTTACAATACTCTGCATTTTGCTACAGTAGCCTCATGATGATTCAATGTTCTAAAAACAAATAGCTAAATGCCCCTATATTTCTCTTTTTATAACAATGATCAGTGCTGAAACTTTGGCAGCAAAAATTCATTGCTGGCTTCTATCAATTCATTTTTAGAAACTGCAGAACAGTGTGATTTCTTGGGCTTTGCCTGATTTTAATCTTTAGTCAACAAACAAAATGCCATTGTTTGCAAAGAAAGTGAACATAGCAGAGATCAAGTGCAACAAGTAATAAATTTTAAATCCATTCTTTGTTACTTTTCCTGGGAATCAGGCAAGCTCCCAGTTGGCAGACTGTTTTTAATGTGCTGTCACAATTTCCAATGGAAACTAGTCTTCCACAAACGTCCCTACTAAAGAGCAACAAGTACCACCAGAATTTGTTGTAACTGTGTAGAGCATTTAATACAAAACAAAACTCTAGTCATTGAGCAATACATATCAGCACTCAGTCGGCATGAAACTACCTAATAGATGGCTCCATTTAAAAAACAATCTGAAGCTTATTATTCCTCTGGATTGACGTTTCAAGATGTAGGTTATTTTGATCCAATGGGAAGTTCAGTAAAATAAAAGCACAAGCATAAGTCGTTTGGCATATTCAAATACAAAGAAGGAATATTAAAATAACTTCCAAAGTTTTTAACCCAAATAATCTTTTTAAATTCTATAATTTTAGTTCTTTGCACTGTAAATGGAGCCAATCTAAGCAAGGTGAAAGACGAAGAGACTATCACAAGTCAGAGTTCCCTGATATGGAAATATACTGTTGATGCAATGTTGAACTATACAAATGTTAGAAGCTTGGTAGAGAATTATAAAATGAAAATTAGATCTTCAAAATGTTAGCTATATGATGGCATAATTAATGTAGTGGTTAGTGTAATGCTGGAGAAGGGTTCAGAGAGCTCATTGCTGTATCTGACCCGACCTTGTTGGTTTTCGTGCAGTTGGATAATCATGTTGAGGAACTTTGGGGGACATCCGATGCGCTCTAGTATTTGCCAAAGCCCTTTCCTGCTCACGGTGTCGAAGGCTTTGGTGAGGTCAACAAAGGTGATGTAGAGTCCTTTGTTTTGTTCTCTACACTTTTCTTGGAGCTGTCTGAGGGCAAAGACCATGTCAGTGGTTCCTCTGTTAGCGCGAAAGCCGCACTGTGATTCTGGGAGAATATTCTCAGCGACGCTAGGTATTATTCTATTTAGTAGAATCCTAGCGAAGATTTTGCCTGCAATGGAGAGCAACGTGATTCCCCTGTAGTTTGAGCAGTCTGATTTCTCGCCTTTGTTTTTGTACAGGGTGATGATGGTGGCATCACGAAGATCCTGAGGCAGTTTACCTTGGTCCCAACAAAGCTTGAAAAACTCATGCAGTTTGGCATGCAGAGTTTTGCCGCCAGCCTTCCAGACTTCTGGGGGGATTCCATCCATACCTGCTGCTTTGCCACTTTTCAGTTGTTCGATTGCCTTATATGTCTCATCCAGGGTGGGAACCTCATCCAGCTCTAGCCTTAGGGGCTGTTGAGGGAGCTGGAGCAGGGCGGAATCTTGGCGTGAAGCAAGGCTGTGTTCTCGCACCAACCCTCTTTTCAATCTTCTTCAGCATGATGCTGAACCAAGCCATGAAAGACCCCAACAATGAAGACGCTGTTTACATCCGGTACCGCACGGATGGCAGTCTCTTCAATCTGAGGCGCCTGCAAGCTCACACCAAGACACAAGAGAAACTTGTCCGTGAACAACTCTTTGCAGATGATGCCGCTTTAGTTGCCCATTCAGAGCCAGCTCTTCAGCGCTTGACGTCCTGCTTTGCGGAAACTGCCAAAATGTCTGGCCTGGAAGTCAGCCTGAAGAAAACTGAGGTCCTCCATCAGCCAGCTCCCCACCATGACTACCAGCCCCCCCACATCTCCATCGGGCACACAAAACTCAAAACGGTCAACCAGTTTACCTATCTCGGCTGCACCATTTCATCAGATGCAAGGATCGACAATGAGATAGACAACAGACTCGCCAAGGCAAATAGCGCCTTTGGAAGACTACACAAAAGAGTCTGGAAAAACAACCAACTGAAAAACCTCACAAAGATAAGCGTATACAGAGCCGTTGTCATACCCACACTCCTGTTCGGCTCCGAATCATGGGTCCTCTACCGGCACCACCTACGGCTCCTAGAACGCTTCCACCAGCGTTGTCTCCGCTCCATCCTCAACATCCATTGGAGCGCTCACACCCCTAACGTCGAGGTACTCGAGATGGCAGAGGTCGGCAGCATCGAGTCCACGCTGCTGAAGATCCAGCTGCGCTGGATGGGTCACGTCTCCAGAATGGAGGACCATCGCCTTCCCAAGATCGTATTATATGGCGAGCTCTCCACTGGCCACCGTGACAGAGGTGCACCAAAGAAAAGGTACAAGGACTGCCTAAAGAAATCTCTTGGTGCCTGCCACATTGACCACCGCCAGTGGGCTGATAACGCCTCAAACCGTGCATCTTGGCGCCTCACAGTTTGGCGGGCAGCAGCCTCCTTTGAAGAAGACCGCAGAGCCCACCTCACTGACAAAAGGCAAAGGAGGAAAAACCCAACACCCAACCCCAACCAACCAATTTTCCCTTGCAACCGCTGCAATCGTGTCTGCCTGTCCCGCATCGGACTGGTCAGCCACAAACGAGCCTGCAGCTGACGTGGACTTTTTACCCCCTCCATAAATCTTCGTCCGCGAAGCCAAGCCAAAGAAAGTGTAATGCTAACTCGGCACCAGTGACCTGGGTTCAAATACGTCACTATCTGCAAGGAGTTTGTACATAGGTTTTCTCCGGGTGCTCTGGTTTCCTCTCACGTTCCAGATGTATGGGTTTGCAGGTTAATTGGTCACATGGGTATATTGGGTAGTACAGGTACGTGGGCCAGAAGGGTCTGCTACCAGGCTGTATCTCTAAAGAAATGGAGTAGGCCTAAAGTGCACTTTAGATGCACTTGGCCTCAAAGATGGTTGAAGGGCAGAATTATGCAAGTTGCTCACCCCCTCGTCAGGTAAAGCCCATTGCACCACATATTGTTTGCAAACTACCATACAACCATTATACATGTTTACATTTGTGTAGCTTCTGAGATCATACCGAGTAAAGTATTTCCAGATTAATATCAACAAGAAAACATTGACTCCAATTCAAAATATACTTTAAAATCAAAATGTTACTGAAGCATAATATCTGTAATAAGAAGAGAGAATTCTGGAAATATTGAATAGCTCACGTAAGGTCTGTGAAAGGAGAAGCAAAGTTATTGCTTCAGGTTACTTACCTTTTATCAGAACTAATGAAAAGTCACTGAGCTACAATTTTACTTTTTGTTCCATAGATATAATTTTGCCTGCTGTGTATTTCTGGCATTCTATATGTTAAATTGAAATATACTTAATTGGATACAAACTATTTTAAAATGTTCTAAAACATGATAAAATATCTCAAACCATACACAGTAGTTCAATTCTTTTTTTTCTATATTGGGAACAAGTATGAAGGAAATTGCAAGGGATGTGTCAAAGGGAGTCTGCCAGGGAATTTTCTGTCAGAATAAGGAATATCAAAACCTCTGGTCTGTGGCAAGGTACATCCAAAATCAGGAGACAAAGGCAATCTCAAAACTCATCCTCTAGCAGATCCAAAACAAACCTAATCAAGTTGGCTATGATACCTATTAACAAGATAATCAAGATTAACAACATAATCTTGAATGAAAGAATGTTGCATCCTCAATCTTTCTACAATCCTTTCACCTCATATTCAATTCAATATGCAGGCAATGTCATTTTATGTACCTATGCATCACAAATTCTACAGACCGCATTATTGGTATACACTAAATCTTTAACTTTCACATATTTAACAACTACGGTTTCAAAACTACATGATCGATCCCTCTATGGATATAATTACTTCTAGAAAATGTATCAGAATAATATGTGAAGTTATATCACATTTGTGTCTGCATTCCAACTGAATTTTTAAAATAAAAGCCATTAATGTGATCCCAACATCAGACATATCTTCCCTTTCTCTCTTTGCTTTCCTTAGGGATCGCCCTTTCTATGACTCCCTCGTCCAATTATCCCTTCCCTCCAATTGCTCCCTGGTACCCACCCTCGTGACTACAAGAAGAGGCACACTTGTACTTCAACCACCTCCCTCACCATAGTCCGTCCATGTGAAGTACATTTCACCTGCAAATCTGTAAGGGTCATTTACTGCATCTGTTGTTCCCAAGGGAACTGCTTCATTGAGCACCTTTGCTCTGTCCACTAAAACATCAAAGACCTCCCAGAGAGAGACCAGCCACTTCAATTCTGCACCTCATTGCCACACTGACTATCTGCCCATGGTCTCATATACTGCCAGGTTGAGGCCACTCATAAATGGGAGGAAAACACTTTATATTCCATTTCGGCCATATCCAGCTAGACAGCATCAATATCGACTGTCAGAAACCCCCTCCCCCAGTTCTCTAGCTTTCCTTCATTTCTTTGAAACCTTTCTTCCAGTTCCTCATCCCTCCACTTCTTTTCCCTTACCAAAGAGTATTTTTTTCTCAGCCCTCTTCCTATCACATCTCTGATTCTTTCTCTTTTTCTCCCTCCCACCAGCATCCCTCCAAGCCCGTGCTCCTCCCCTGGCCCTTCTCCCCACCTTCTTATTTGGGCATTTGGCTGATTTTGCCATACCTGAAGAAGGACTCAGACCTGAAACATCAATTACCTATTGTTTTGTATTGATGCGGCATGACCTGCTGTGTTTTTCTAGCACTTTTGTGCACTGGTTGGCTATTGTTTCCTTTCCCATAATTAAACAAACTATTTTTTTTTAATATAAAATGGTTCAGCTGAGCATCCACAAAATGAACCAGCCAGAAGGGAAGAATGTGCTTACAACTGCTCTAGAAAAATACTAAAAACAAATTCCCCATATTAATCAGCAATCTATCAATTTCCTTACTCTTGGAATTTTAATGGTCATCCCACCCCAAATGATGCTCTTCCATCTGGCATTTCTATCAATGGTGGTTCAATTATTTACTTGCATATTTTGGCTTGACAAAACAAGTGTGGTTTTGCTACAGTTCTGCTGCCACCATACAGTACAGGGAGATTGTGTAGAATCTGACTTCTCTCACCAACCATGTAGCTAGTTGCGATGGCTACCAGTAAAGCAGCAAAGAGCCATCACCATTACTAGTGGCTGTTAAGGCAATTCCATTAACAATGTCACATTGTTATTCAAAACACTTTACATACATTCAGTTCTTACTTCTTGACTTCTATACTTCGATAAAAATGGTATTTGCATTCAACAATATGTGGTAAACCTATGCCTGTTGTACCTGTGGCCCCTCCCCACAGGTTCCTGTATAAAGGTGACCCCTTGCAACTCTGTGCAGGACAGCAGAACAGTAAGGACATGCTATGTTCTCAAATGAATCAAAGCTATTGGTGTCTCCAGAATAGTCTCCTAAGTGATTGATGGGGCATCAATTTAATTCACTTGAAGTTTTCTATAATGGAGCAGATTCTCAAACCAGAAAAGCTGGAAATCGACCCTCAATCACCTGACGCATCCCCCAACTTCAAACTCTGGTTGCACTGTTTTGAAACATTCCTGCAGGCCTACTGTGCGATCAGAGGTCGACCTACTGCACTCCCAGGATGGCACCCTGGTGTATTCCATAATCAGGGACGCCACAACATACCAAGAGACCAGGGACACCCTTAAATGCCTGTGTAAGATTTATGCTAGATACCTTCTAGTGACCAGAAAGCAACAACCCGGTAAGTCAAACACCGAACATCTTTGGGCCCTGTGAGCACTCAGCAGGGCTTGCCAATAGAAAGCCATGTACAGAGGGCCTAAGTCATGGGGATCATGTTGAATTACATACGATGGAGACGTTTGGAGCAAGGTGAACTCAGCCTGCAGACAGTAGTCAAGATGGCAGGTATGCTGGAGGTGGCTCTCCAGAACATGGAGACCTACTCGACTGACAATGCGGCCACCTCGTGGTCACCACGGTCGCAGCCATCCTGGGATGCTCCACCACTCCCCCACTCCACTAATGACCTGACTACATCAGCAGTGCTCCATGAAAGCTTCCCGACACTCTTGACCAGCTCTCATAACAACCCAACCACAGCTACCGTGTTTTGGGAACTCCCAAAGTGCTACTTCTGCAGCCTGGGTGTTCCTGAAGTAGCCCAGCAAAGAATTCAATCTGCTCCAACTGTGGATAGAAGGGCCACTATGCCAAATTGTTTAAATCCAAACCCCTTCCTAGTAGCAATACGTGCAAATCATTGGGGCCATCTTCCACAACACCACCATCACCCGGGGCCAGCAATGCCATTTGCAATCCATGGGGACTGCCATCTTAGGCACCACCTTCAGGACCCAGCTGTGCCACATGTAGGCTGCAGAGGCGTCATCATCCGGATCCGGCAACACCATGTGCGGGCCCTGGGGCCCCCCATCTTGGACGCCGCCACCTTCTACTGCGGCAATGTGCAGTGACCCGATCCTAGCCTCCATAACCCTCAACCAGGACAGTCCGCACCAACTTACTAGGTCTATGATGGGTATCAAGGTAAATGGCCACATGACGAGTTACTTGTTCGATAGCGGGAATACGGAGAGTTTGGACACGGTGCAGAGCCTCTCCCTCACAGTACTGCCAGTGAACCAGAAGGTCTCCCTGGCATACAAGTAATTTACAGCGGACAATTGGGGTTTCTGTATTGTGACTTTAACAGTGCAGGGTACTGTATATGACAGCTTTAAACTGCGCTACTGTACTACTGGGGCTTGATTTTCAATGTCACCTTAAAAGCATGATGATGCCATTTGATGGGCCCCATCCAACCCTCACCATTTGTAATCAGCATTTCGATAGGCAAACCCCTGCCGTACATGTCTGCCAATCAAACCATTCACCATGCACGACTTACAGGGTCTCCACACTTAAAATCTCCCCTCCATCGCTATTCAACAACCTCACTCCTGACTACAAACCTGTCACCACTAAAATTAGATGGTACACCCGTCGGGGACAGGGCCTTCATCCAGGCAGAGGTACAGCGCTTACTTAAGGATGAAGTTATGAAGCCTGCAAGAGCCTTTGGAGAGAACAGGTAGGGGTAGTGTGGAATGGGGAAAAGAATAGAATAGTCATCAACTACAGTCAGACCATCAATAGATACACCCAAATGGATGCATACCCCCTTCCACAACCAAATTGCCCAGTATCGGGTCTTCTCGACCATCGAGCTAAAAATCGGCATATCACCAGCTATCCATCAGCCCAGAGGACAGCCAGTATACAGCGTTTGAGGTGGATGGCCACCTCTACCACTTCCTGCAGGTCCCCTTTGGTGTCATGAACGGTGTCTCGGTCTTCCAGCGGATCAGTATGAATTGAAGGCCTCTTTCCCGTATCTTGATAACGTCAGTATCTGTGGCCAGGACCTGCAGACCATGATGCCAATCTCCAGAGATTTCTCAAGACAGCCAAGTTCCTTTATCGGGAGAACAGAAAGGCCAAGTACGTGTTCCGCACAACTCGCATGGCCATCCTTGGCTAGGTCGTGGAGAATGGTGTCATTGCCCCAGTCCAAGACCACATGCGACCATTCCTGGAGCTTCCCCTCCCACACATCCTCAAGCCCCTGAAGAGGTACCCTGGTGTTTTTCTCCTATTATGCTCAGTGAGTCCCCAATTATCAAAGTTATGTCCTTCCCCCGGCTAAGGAGTCTCATGCAGCCGTCAACCGTATCGTCAAGGCCACAATGGGCTCTGTGGACGAATCCACTCCTTTTTAGGTGAAAAGCTATGCATCAGACTTCACTCTGGCAGCCACCCTTAATCAAACTGGCAGGCTTGCTACAAATTTTCACACACCCTGAAGGGCCTCAAGATTTAACACTCCTCAATCGATAAGAGGCCCAAGCCATTGTCAAGGTGGTGTGGCACTGGAGCCATCACCTTTGCTGACCGATCAATGCACTGTCGCGTTCATGTTCAACAATCATCAGTGGGGCAAAATTAAAAATGATAAAATACAGCAGTGGAGAATAGAATTATCCACCTATAACTATGACATATTGTACCGGCCAGGGAAACTTAACGAGCCACCAGATACCCTGTCCCATGGGACGTGCCAGCACCCAGTTTGACCGACTTCAAAGCCTCTAGAATGATCTCTGTCATCCCAGAGTCACCAGGTTCTTTAACTTCATTAAAGTACTCAACCTGCTGTACTCCAGTGACGATATCAGGGCCATGACAAAGAACTGCCAGGTCTGTGCTGAGTGCAAGCCACACTTCTACCAGCCAGACAGGGCACAACTTATTAAACCCACTCGCCTCCTTGAGCGACTCAGTGTCAACTTTAAAGGGCCAGTTCCCTCCACCGACCATAACATATTTTCCTTAACATCACTAAAGAATATTCCTGTTTTCCATTTGCCTCCCCTGCTCGGACTTGACCGCTGCTATAGTTACCAAGGCCCTGCGCAGCCTTTTCATTTTATTTGGCTTCCCCAGTTATATCCACAGTGATCAGGGGCTTTCAATAGACAATAGACAATAGGAGCTGGAGTAGGCCTTTCGGCCCGTCGAGCCAGCACCACCATTTTACAGATCATGGCTGATCACTACCATCAGTACCCCTTTCCAGCCTTATCCCCATAACCCTTAACTCCTTTATGAGTGATGAGCTGCGCCAGTACCAATTGGTCAGAGGCATTACCATGAGCAGGACCACCAGTTACGACCCTCGGGATAATGGGCAAGTGGAGAGGGAGAATGCTATGGTCTGGAAGGCAGACCTCCTGGCCTGGCGGTCAAAGGGCCTCCCAGTCTCCCGCTGGCAGGAGGTTCTCCCGGAGATCCTCCACTCTACCAGGCCCCTGCTGCGCACTGCCACTAATACGACACCACATGAATATATGTTTTTCTTCCCCAGGAAATCTGCAACAGGGACCACACTACCGTGGCCCGTCTTGCTCCGGAGGCATGTGAGGAACTATAAGTCTGACCCATTGGTCGAAAGGGTCCACCTCCTCTATGCTTAGCTTACGTGGCATATCCAGATGGACACGAGGACACAGTTTCCATTTGGGACTTGGCTCCCTCAGGGGTCCTTGTGACAGCTGCTAATCACCCCACGCCATCCTCACCATTGAACGCACACGATGCACCTGACCTTTAGTATCCTGTCTCCACCCCGAGGGAGGGTATACTAAGCATGGCACCTACACATCAGTACAATACTGATGGATACGAACAGGTACCCGAGACCATCCAGGACTCCGCTGCTGCACCACAGCCGCAACCAGTTCTATGGCAGTCCCAGCGAAAATCATAATCTAAACTTATGACTTTTAAATTGTAAACGTGTAACTTTGTAAGTTCCACTTCACCCCATGGGACTCTTTTTAAAAACAAGGGGTGAAAGTGGCAAACCACCATAATATATAATTGTCTGGTCAAGCATACCTATTGGCCGGTTGTACCTGTGGCCCACTCCACAGATTCCTGTATAAAGGTGGCTGTTCCACAGCCCCCACAACTCAGTGCAGGACAACTAAACAGTAAGGATATGCTATGTCCTGAAGTGAATTAAAGCTTATTGGTTTCTCCACAATAGGCTCCCGAGTGATTGATGGTGCATCACAATATTTTCTGGAATGGTATTCCATGTAGAAGGGTTTATTGTATAATTTCACACTGTGGATTCCTTTTTATCAGACAGAATACTTCCTCTTTTATTGTAGACTATTGCCAGAAAGTATGATTATTCATCACCACTGTCCTCAGTATTTTCTGATGCATTAACCCTGATTAAATGAAAATAAAAACAGAAATTTTGCTGGAAATATTCAGCTGGTCAGGTTCAATCTGTGGAAGGAGAAGTAGAGATACTCCTCATCAGAGCTGGAAAGGAGAGAAGGCAAGTTAATTTAAAGTTGTGCTGAGATTGAGTAGGGGTTGGGGGAGGCAATGAATAAAGCAAAGGGGATTTCTCTCTTTCTGAGGGGTAGGATTGTCATGGATGATAAATTGTTGATATCAGATAGATAAACTTGCAGCAGAGCTGGTCAGTACGACTCTGTTTGACCCATCTGCCTGTGGCTTCCTGCTTTACACCAACAGGGCTGAAAAGAAGCTTGCCGAGCAATATCTTACCCTCTCTCTTGGCATGTTGCTGCTTTTGGAACTCAACATTAAATTCAACAATTTCAGCTAACTTGTTTTCTCTTTTGTATTAAATCTGGACAGTTCTGCTGCAGGTTATCATAAGTCATATTGACTCTTTTTTTTTCCTCTCCATTGACGCTGCCTGATCTGTTGAGCACTTCCTGTGACTCTGGTATGCATTTCACAATATTGACATGTCCCTGTTTTCCAGCTCTAACTGTCCTCTCAATAATCATCAACCAAGTGGCTTCATCAACAGCTTATCACCAGTGCTATCTTGTCCCTAACCCTTTTTCTCCTGTTGCCCCCTCCACCCCAATTGCCCCCTCCACTTCCGTGCATGTGCGCACACGGACCTCCATCCTCCCAGTGAATTAAACCAAATCTCTTTCCCAGTTCTGGTGATGGATTTTCAACCTGAAATGGTGATTCTATATCTCTTTCCACAGAAGCAGCCTGACCAACTTTTCCTGTCATTAACCCAGATTAGATTTCTGCTTCTGAACACATTGAGAGGTATTTTTATTTCAGGTAAACCAACTAACTGTGAAAAAGCAACATTGATATGAATTTTTAAATTTATTAATGGATTGCAGAGGTTCATTTTTTAAAATTTGTATAATTTTAATTTGAGAGGTTATGGAAAAAGTCTGAAGGCTGGTGGGCTGCAGAACCCAAGAATTAATTTAAAATTTGAATTGGTTTTGAAACCAAACCAAAACAGGCACATTTAACCACAAGTTTAGTCACACACCTACGAAAGGCAAATCAGTAGCAGCAAGAAGCTACCACAAATGAAACCTGCTGAAGAATCAGCCTTGTAATCGGCCAGTGCATTACAGTATGTCACTATGTACGACAAAGGAAATGGGTGCAACGCCCTTTCGCTGTCCCTCCCCCGACCACCTGTACTAATCTCACAGGAAGCCAGACAGTCCCCACACACTTTCCAGCTGCATCATATGAGCCACAATGTATCTGCAACAACATATATCTGATGCATACAAAATATGCTTATTGCTTTAAAATTTTATGTATGCAATATGAATACAGTGAATCAGAATTTATTGTCATGAACAAGTCATGAAATTCGATGTTTTGTGGCAGCGTCATAGTGTAAACATTCTTATTATAACCATCTAACAATATTACTATTAATAAATAAAATAAAATAATATTAACAATAATGTGGTCGAAAAGTAAGGCAGTGTCTTTGGTTCATTGATTATTCAGGAATCTGATGGCAACGGGGAAGAAGCTGTCCTTCTGCTGCTGAGTGCTCATCTTGAGGCTCCTGTACCTTTGCCCCGATGGTAGCAGAGTGAAGAGGGCATGACCTGGGTGGTGGGGGTCTTTGAGGATAGAGGCTGCTTTTTTTAAAGACACCGCCTCATGTAGATGTCCTCAAGGAAGTGGTCTGGCGCCTGTGATCTCGCAGGCCGTGTTAACAACCATCTGAAGTTCATTCTTGTTCGGAGAGTTGTTCATACAAGGCACTGATACAACCAGCCAGAATGCTTTCCGTGTAGAAGTTTATGAGAGTCTCCAGTAACATAACAAATCTCCTCAGACACCTCACAAAGTATAGCTGCTGGTGAGCCTTCTTTGTGATTGCATCAATGTGGAGGCTCCAGGGCAGATCTTCAGAGATGTTGACACCCAGGAATTTGAAGCTCTTGACGTTCTCCACTAATGAACCCTCGATGAGGACTGGGTCATATTCTTCTGACTTCCTCTGGAAGTCCACAATCATCTCCTTGATTTTGCTGATGTTGAGTGCAAGGTTGTTGTCATTGCTCCATTCAACGAGCTGATCCATCTGCCTCCTGTATGCTTCCTCATTGCCATTTGTCATTCTGCCAACAACTGTGGTGTCATTGGCCAACTTGTAGATGGCATTGGAATTGTGCCTGGCCACACGTTATACGATTGGGACAAAAGTAATTCACCATTTGATGTCAGTAATTAGGTTTCAGACTTGAGTCAGAATGGTCACCCAAATTCATGTTCTTAAATGATCTTTTACATTGTACAGCAGAATTCCTATTTCTAGTTTCATATTTTCCTCTTGGAGAATAATTATTTGTTTCCTTCTATTTTAGCCTTTGTTGCAAAATGTTATAATTTTTCTTTGAATTTACATTAACCTTACAACAAAACTCAAGTGTGAAAGTGTAACAATTGTGTATCCAAATCATACATCAATCACCTAAACTGTTCTCCCAAACAGTGTATGGAAGATTGAATATTTTTGCTCTAGATACATTAATATGAGACTAGTTAGGGAATTTTGGAGTAAAGAAAGTGGTCATTCAGCAATCATAGCCTCAATCCATTTCTTTCGATCCTTTTGTGATTTCCTCAGACTTTTCTTTTCCCCCCAAATATTTATGCTCTTTCTTTTTAAAATTAAGTCATTTTACTTTTGAAAAGACCCAGCACTCCTTACCCCACCCTGCGAAAAACTCATACAAACATTCACGTATACATTCAAGATCTTTAATTTTCTTTTAAACAAGGTTTAACATCAGGAGAGAGAATAGTTGTGATGGCTAGCTGAAGGTACTTATCTGAATTTGTTCCAATCTCCTTTCTGGCTGGGTTCAGTTTTGTTTCCCTAATTTTTCTCATCTTTTTTTACTTCACATCCAGTTTTCCACCATCAAACTACTATACTTGGATACGTCTGATGTGAAACAATAGCATAAAGTTTCTCTTATCAGTTTCTATCTACCATTGACATGTGTCACAATGGAAAACTACTATTCAGCCATTCATAGAATCATAAAAACTCCCAGCATAGTGGGGCCTTCGGCCCTCCTTGTCCATGCCAACTGTGATGCCTATCTACACTGATGCTATTTGCCTGCATTAGATCCAGATTCCTCTGTCTTTCCTCTCCCACTACCTGTCCAAATGCCTTTGAATGTTGTAACTGTATCAGCCTCCACCACCACTTCTGACAGCTCATTCCAGATTTCACCACTGTCTATGTGAACAACTTATCCTTCAGATTATCTTTAAATTTCTCCCCTCTCACTTGAAACCTGCACTCTTTATAGATCTAGACTGTCTTGCCCTGGGAAAAAAAATTATTCCATCTATCCTAGTGTTACAGAATGGGTTTATAAAATTATGATATCTTTAAAAGGTATAGATTGTAGAGGTTTAGGTACCCTTCACAAACAGACATTTCAATAACATTTCACAAAAAATATCTCATTGGAAATGCAAGAGCTATGCCTAATCAGAGACTCCATGTTCACAGTAACATTGAAGAGTGCATATGAAGACTTCTTAAGTAAGTGGTAATTGGACTGATGTTATGGAATTGAAATAACTATTGTCTTCAAATGTCCAGGCTCAGAAACTGATTACTCTTTTGCCAGTTGCCAGTGATCCAAGTCACATTGAAGTTTGCTGTTCTAAGAGGGATCATGTGCTTTCGCAAAAAGAGAGAGAAAAAAAGCCATGCTATCCTCTTTTTGAGAAAGGAGAAACAGTCAGTTTACAGCAGGAAGAGGTGTTGGAAACTGCAAGTTTGGCAGACCTGCTATAAGACCCCATTTGAAGGTGAGTTTTGAGTTCTGAGTTCAGCCTATTCTAAACCCTTGTAGTCAAGCTCATGAGGATGTGGCTGATTCATGTGTTTATCCTTAAATAGGGGAAAAAGAAGAACTCTCTTGGTAACCTGGAAGAAGAGGTTATCTTTTGGAAAACCCATGAAGGAGCAAGTTTCTTCAGCAAGACACTGAAGTAGCTGATTGAAGATCAATTTATGTGTGTGTCCAAAGAATAAAAAAATCTCTCTCTCTGAAACCAGCAAAGTCCTTCCTTTGTGGTAATAATTTGTTAAAGCACCAGAGCCTGGTGAAGAGCTTAAATGTTAAATTTTGTGCAGGGTGTAAAAATTGTCTGATACCAGCGAACTTGGAGAAGTCAAAAGTGAATGATTGAACAATGAAACAAAGAACTTTCTGGAACACATACACATTATATACACGTGTGTTTAGAATTAGAAGAGGGTTAAGTTAAATTAATAATAATAAATTATTATTATGCTTGAAGAAAATTAAAGACGTTATTGTTGAAGTAACCATTTCTTTGGTGAATTTCTGTTCCTGCTGGTTTTTGGAGTCCTCTGGGCTAACACTAGCTCCTCATAATTTTACTAAAACCTTCTATGGTCCAATGAAAATTAACCCAACCTATCAAAAAACAATTTTGGAGAATATGACCAAATGGAAATCTCGGTTGAATTGGAATTCTTTGAAGAAGCAATAAGCAGAGTAGATAAAAGAATGCAGAGGATGTTGTGTATTTTTATTTTCAGAAGGCCTGTGACAGGGGCTACTTAACAAGTGCCCATGATATAACAGGAAACATACTAGCATGGGTAGAGCATTGACTGATTGGCAGGAAGCATGGAGTTGGAATACAGGGATTATATCCTGGTTGACTGCCAGTTGCTACTGGTGTTCCACAGGGGTCGTTGTTGGAGCCGGTTCATTTTGTGTTGCATATTAATGATTTATATTATGGAATGAATGGCTTTGTAGCCGAGTTTGCAGGTGATATGAAGGTAGGTTGAGGAGCAAGTTATGTTGATGAATCAGGGAGGCTGCAGAAGGACTTAGACAGATTAGGAGAATGGGCAGAGATGTGCCAAATTAAATCCAATTTCGGGAAAAGTACTGTCATGCATTTCCGTTGAAAAAATAAACACACAGACTATTTTCTAAATGGGGAGAAAAGTGAAAACGCCCAGATGCAAAGGGACTTGGGGGTCCTCGTGTAGGATAAACTTGCAGGCTGAGTTGGTGGTGAAGAAGGCAAGTGCCATGCTGGCATTCATTTCAAGAGGAACAGAATAAAACCAGAGATGTGATGCTGAGGCTTTAAAAAGTACTGGTGAGGCCTTGCTTGGAGGATTGTGAGCAGTTTTAGGCTTCTCATTTAAGATATGATAACATTGGAGAGGGTTCAGAGGAGGTTCACAAGGATGATTCCACGATTGAAAGGGTTATCATACGAGGAGTGTTTGACATTTCTTGGCCTGTACCCGTTAGAATTTAAGAGAAGGTGGGGTGATCTCATTGAAACATTTCAAATGTTGAAAGGCATGGACAGAGTAGATGTAGAAAGGTGGTTTCTAGGACAAGAGGGTTACAATTTCAGGATTGAATGGTTTCATCTCAGAACAGAGATGCAAAGGAATTTCTTTAGCCAAAGGGTGATAAATCTATGGAATTAGCTGCCACAGATGGTTGTGGATGCTAAATCAGTGAGTCTATTTAAGGCAAAGATTAATGTTCTTGATTAGCCAGGGCATCAAAGGTTATGAGGAGAAGACCGGCCAGTGGGGCTATGGGAAAATGGATTGGCTCATGATTAAATGGTGAGGCAGACTCAACCATAAGGATATAGATTATAGAACATTGAACATTACATAGAATATTGAATATTAGAGCGCTATACAGGCCCTTCAGCCCACAATGTTGTGCTGACCTACATAAATATACTCCACATCAATCAAACGTTCCCTTCCTCACAACCCATGACTCTCCATTTTTCTGTGACCATATGCCTATCCAAGTCTTTTAAATATCCCTATTGAATTAGCTTCTATCACCATCCCTGGCAATGCTCTACACATAGCCACCACTCTGTGGGACAGAGCATGAATCACGAAATAATGAGCACTTACAAGAGAAATGCTAAATTATTACAGGAAAACTATGTTGAGTTTAAACTTCATATATTGTTGACAAATTAAATTGGCAAAAGCAGCCTTGCTTAAGAGTTCTTTCAGGATACTTTTTTTTAAACAAAATGTGCTGTAGTACAAACATTCTCTGGGAAAGAGTGATCATAATATGAAAGAATTTCTTATTTATTTTGAGTAAAAATCTTTGTCAGATAGAACCTTAAAATTAATATGCATATCCAAAGGTATGAAATCAGAGCTAGAAAACAGATTAAAGTATAACAGTCAACAATTGTGCCAGGATTAATTTCATAATTATCAACAAATGTTTTTTTTTAAATTCTCAGCTATTTATAGTGATTTAGAATGCACCAAATGAAAGGGTTCTGTGCTGCTTCATATGGTTCTATAAAAATGTTTCAAATAGCATTTTATTAACTCCAATTTACTTTGTGCTAAATCTTACACAAAGCTGATACATCAATAAAAAAAACCGATGAAAGTAATGGACAAAAACAACTCAACAATGAGGTCCATCAACTTTGTAATAACTAATGATCATAAATTTCATGTGAGATCATATTTATGTATTATTAACAAAGACTCATAACACTGGACAATACATTTTTCAAAAGATTTGATCCCTGAAAATAAATTGGGGGTGATGATAGACAACTTCAAGTTGAAAATAAAGATAATTTCAGATTTGCTGTATCAGGTAGTAAGTTGGAGAAACATTAACTTTTTATTGAATTCAGTATGTTTAATCGCATAATGATGCTACACATTGCGTTAGTTCAACTAACCTTGCTGCTAATTTGCATTTGTACTTAGCATCTGTTAGTGTCCAACAATAGTCTGCCAGCATTGATGGATTCCAGTTGCCCTGATATCATCTTTCCATGGTCACAAAATCCTGGTGAAACCTCTAATCACATTTGTCACTGACTGCCCAAGATCAGCAGGGAAGAAGTCCAAGTGCGAATGCAGAAAATGAATTTTCAATGACAGATTGCACTTCATGGTTTTGTCTGCTTAAAACATGCTAGAAATATGACAGGAAATCACAAAAATAGACTATATCTAAAAAATGGGACATGATAGTAAAGCCCAACATCCATAAGTACACCCAGAATGTTCTGGAAGCAAAATCTTTGTTGCCCAGTCTAATCACTGTAATGTGGATATCAGTAAGACCTAATTAAAAATAAAAGTTGAAAGCAATGATGACCAACATCGTTATCAACCTTTGGTCTATATTTGTTGATTTACTGTTTCAATATTATTATTTAAGTGTAGTGATGGTGTTTTTCTGGAAAACGATAAGTTATAAGTGCACAATATCTAAAAAAAAAGCAATGTTGAGATGTATGCTACACCAAAAAGAATGAAGATAAGTTGTCATGAAGAATAAGGTTAAATTTTAGTTCACCTGAAATGTTATGAATGTAGCCTGACCTATTCAATCATTTTAGACTGCTGTCTTGTTCTGGAAGTGTGAGCTCAAATTTCAAGAGAGTCCTTTCAACAGAATAGTCTTTCAGGGCAATATCTTGGTGGATTTGTGGTTACCTCAATCTTTTTATAATCAGAACAAAAGACCATAAGAAACAAGAGCAATAGTGGACTATACAAGGCCCCTAAAATCTGCTCTGTCATTTACAGCTGATCTGATAGCTGGCTTCAGCTATACTTTGCTTTTTGTTTCCCATAATCTTGAACCTTTGTGGTCCAAAATTCAATTCCGTCTTCAATATGTTTAATGATTTAGCATTCAAAGTTTTTTGGGGTGCAAAATTCCAGATTCACAACCCTCTGAGAGAAGAAATTCCTTCTCATTTTAGCCTTTAATATTCAATTCTGAATTCTGAAATTAAGCCCCTGGTTCTATTTTTCCCCCACTTGGAGATACGTCCTCACAACATATATTCTCTAAAGCCCTTTAAGAATTTAATATTTTTTTTTAAATAAGATTGCCTCTCATTCTTCTAAGACCACAGAGTACTGTCCAAGTCAAGGCAAATCTTTTTCACAAGACTGTAGCGGCACTACACTGCTAAATGAAGAATCGCATAACCAGACGGGTTGAGTTCAGTGAGCAAAAACTGATTTATTGCAGGATGCCTGGCTGGTCTTATACTCCCAGCCCGGACCTGGCTGAGAACCGCGCTGGGGGATCCCGATGTCACCGGGGCATCACATGGGTCCCCAAGCGTGGGCTTCTGAGCCTAGTGCCGAGGTCAGGAGGAAATCCCCGATGGCCATTTTGGCCGGCTGCCCCGCTGCATGATTGACAAGTGGGGCCGGTTCACCTGCCTAATGGCGTACCGCCACAAGACAATCATTTCATCTCTTTGCCTTTGTAGGTTAGAGGTAAATAGTTGGACTCAACCCTATGCAATTAGACTATCAGCACTGAAATAGATGGAAATTACATGGTACTGCACCATAAAATTGAGCGCAAATAGAAAAATATATTCGTCCTCATTGTTCATATATTTTAAATATTTGAAGCCAACTCAGGATGATATCACTGATTTGTGAAAGAGGAAGATTTAATCTTTCTATCTGCATTTATAAACAATACATCTGCTGCAGCCGATACTTCAAATTAATCTTTGTGAGAATTGCTGCAGCAATTTAGTAATAAATCCAAAAATAAAACACTGGATCTGAAATAACTGTGTTTGAGTTCATTAGTAGTACTGTTATACACAGTTGAGAACTGATTAGCAGTGCCAGTTAATTAACTTTAATTAGTCATTTTTCAAGACAGTGGTAATCTACTTCAAACAGATGTTACACATACTACAGCAAGCACACCTACTATGAAAATAAAACTACACCACAATGAACAGATTTTGTTCCGACATCAGTTAGCTGGTGCTCACATACATGAGTAAAATTTTCCAGGAGCTCAGCCTTGCAGTTATTGTTTACCATGCAACTTTGCTAACTTGGGATTTAAACAAAGCCCAGATTCACATGATGACATTCTCCCAAGTTTGCCTCTGTCAGCTTTGTCCCGAGTGGACTTGAACATCAGGACACAATTACTTTCATTTTCCTGAAATTGGCAATCTGCATTAGAATGAAATGGAAAAATATGATGTGAAACCAGCCTCTTTAGGGTGAAACCAGTGTATATTGAAGAGATAGGACAAGGAAGAATGACCTTTGTATTTTATCTAGGTTGTGCTATATTCAGTTTGGAAGCAAGCAAATTGCAAGTAGATAGTGTCATTTGAAACAAGAATTTTCCTTCATATAGTATCAGCTGCTTTACAGAAAATTAAATACAGGTTTTTTGAATTGTATTCACAATTATAATGAGAAAATGGCAAAGTGGCAGACACAAATTGCAATGTAAAAATGATCAGAAAACCAACCAAGGATATGTTGTATAGGAGGGAAAAATATTGTCCAGGCAATCAGGTATAGTTCCCTTGCTCTCCTTTGAAATAACACCTTAAAATCTTTTTTAGTCTTCTTAAATGCTCATTTCACTTTAGTGGGACTTAAACTTGGAAGCTTCTACTTCTGAGATTTGAATGCTATAGCAAACACGAACGAAGAAGGAGATAGAGCAGGCAGTTGGAAGAATGAAGAATAGATGCACTGTTACTCTGGACTGTAGGTACTATCATAGACAGTGTGGGATGAGAGTTTGGCAAGGATTGGTAAATGAGGAGGAATTCAATGGATTTGTAGGGAAACCCAATGAAGATAGACAAAACAGTTTTTTTTATGTATAAGTATTACTTTTGATGAAAAGTTATTTATCCAAAACAATTCTGTTTTCATTTTTGTTTTCATATCCATACAAGACAGAAGGTAGGAAATGCCCTGTCCAGAATCACAGAATAGTTAAAATCAATGAACATTTTTAACAAATAAAAAAAAATAGACAGCTTCCATTTAGTCTCTCTGGCCATTGCAAACAAAACATATTTCCTTTCACTATCAGTGTGAAAAAATAAAATAAAACCAAGGACATCCTACCACAAAAGAAAATAATCTCACCCTTTGTAAGCTTTCAATCACAGAAACAATAAGTATTCTGCAAAACAAATCAGTTCGTAGAAATGAGATGAATTAATTTTTGCCCATACAAGTAGCTCATATTTAAATACTTCAGAAAGGCCTTTCGGAATTTGTGGTCACTTTCTAGCAGTGTTTAGATATTAAGAGAAAAAGATAAAAGCAGCAGAACTACAAGTTTTTTGGTTGTCTTTACAGGAATACTATTGATATTGAAATTTGTGGTTGTCCAATTTATGATCACTCTTACTTCATCAGAGAATTAGAAAACTGCAGAAAACTAAGTCAACAGACTGTAAACCATGAAATGTTCAACACAAGTTAAATACAGTATGTTTCTTATTAAAATGCCTTAAGAGATAGAAACAAGAAGTTGGACATTCAGCTCTGATGATATACAATATTCAATATTATACTGGTCAATCTTTTATCTCAGCCCATTTTCCTGCCATATCCCATATCAACTGATTCATTCTGTAATTAAAACTACTGATTTTGCCTTGAATATTTTGACCAATTGAGTTTTCGCACCTCCTTGGATAGATAATTCCCAAGATTTATTATCTTCTCAGTGGAGAAAGTTCTTATTATTTATCTCCTGAATAATCCCTCTCTTTTTTTTGAGTGTGACAAGCCATCATCCATGCATCTGCTCTGTTGTGCTATTTAAGAACGAGATTACTTCCCACTCCTCTAAATTCATGACTGTAAAGATCTGCTGCATCACAAACTGAACAAACCTATCAATGCAGGAATCGATTTGGTGAATCTTCGATGAATTTCTCTATTTTTGCTCTTTTATTTATTCTAATTTCTCACTTACTGAATTTGCATCTAAACTTTCAATCAATTATGTACAATGTTCCTCCAAACACCAACACTATATTTTGTTTATGTACCAAATAGATGACCTCACATTTTTTTTCAACATTACATTCCATCTGCCATGTCTTGCTCATTCACTTTGCCTGTCTCTCTGCATTCTTCTTGCAGCCAATACTGCAATCATGTCAACAGAAAACTTAGCTTTATTATACTTGGTCCCATCATCCAAATCATTGATAATACATTGTAAACAACTAGGACCCCAGCACAGATTCTTGTTGAATCCCATTAGTCATTGTCTCCCAAGCTGAATATGGTCCATTTATTTCCAATTCCTGTTTTCTGTCCATTAACCAATTCTCAATTCATGCTAGTGTACCTCTCCCAATACAACACACTCTATTTTTGTTTAATAATCTCTTCTAAAGCTTTAATAAAACTACATCAACCGGTTTATCTTTCTCCATTCTACCTATTTTAATAGATTTATCAAGCATAATTTCCCTTTCATAAATCTACCTTCGAGCTATCTAATATTATTGTTTTGAAAGTGTCATTGACACTCAATTATAATATATTACTCTATTTCCTTCCAACTGATGCCTGAACAACTATTTGTTTATGTTTTCCATCCTTGTTTTCTTAACTAATGGGGGTAACATTTGCTGCTTTACAATTAATAGGACATGGTCTCGAACCTACAGATTTTGGAAGATTAACAACCAGCATCCATTATCTCCAGTCATCTCCTTCAAAACCCTGGGATATTCTGCCTTTCAGTCCCCTTGATTTTTCCATGTTTTTCCCATGATGCAATTTCTTTTCATTTTTCCTACCAATAAACATTGCAATCTTCTAGCTTTAAATTATGGAGCCCAATTTTAATAGCAATATGGGTCTGTGTGTATGAGCCCTTAAGTTTCATGTAAATGGGCCACTTTACACTTCCTCCTTTCATGGAGCTGGATGATTCACTATATTGGTTTCACTGTGCCTCAGACAATATTCAACACTGGGATGTTCCATTTCTGGGGAACCTGCCACCAGTGCATTCCAGCACACACTTGAAGGAATCTCCTGTGTGAGATAGCTATTTTTTGACACAATGATATTAACAATGTACAATTTTCCAATCATTAATTATAGATGATCAGGAAAGTGATGTGTCTGCTCAAATTTCCCAAATGAGCTTTGTCTGAAACACAAACATGGTTAAACTACCTGTTTAATTTAGTATTACTTAAACTCTATGCTTCTTAATAGTACCACATTTCATTTGGATAATGGAAATGGGACTGTTAATCCCTGACATGGATCTCAAGACCTCCGATCTAAATAAATCAGTTTAGAATCAGAAAGGTTATTTTACACTAGAACCACAAATTGCTTAGAATCCATAATGTAAAATAATGATGAAGCTGTCAGCATTCATTGCAATATTGGAAAAAATCTGATACCAACTTCTAGAAGATATACACAGGAAAATAAATATGGAAATCTAAAAATTTTACTCATTGATTCTCTGTAGGTCTATCAGGTTTTCTCTCCAATGTTCTCCTTAGTAATCAACAGAAATCTGTGAATTGACAAGAACTTCAGATTTTACAATGCTTTATAGCAGTAAATCTGAGATTTTACTACCACACAAGTTGACCCAAAGAAAAATATATTGGGAGGCTGTCATTTCTTCCAATAACTATTTCAAAATTCAGCACTTTATAAGTTACAACAATAATTTTAACTCATTTATGGTATTCTAATTTCTATTTAAATTCATTTGTATGTGCCAATTTTCAGATCAAAATCTTGCAGAATTTTAGACTCTTTTTACCTCCAAGGTTGCCCTCTGTGGATAATTTTAACATGTCCAACAACTAAGCATGCAGGAAACCTGCAGCAATCACCCAAACATCAGTGTCTCTCAGCAAACGTTAAGCATCTATGAATGGATTCAATATGAGTTTACAGTGAGCACTGACCATTATTAGCACTTTGTCACAGATCGCAAAACCCATGTCAATGTCTTCTTCAGTTCAACTGCCTATCACAGCTGAACTCTACAGGGTTAATTGTTGATTTCAAATTCTCAAGAAGGAATGGATTTTGTTAATGCAGATGGTAGCAAGTGTTTTAATTCTGAGAGCAGAATTCAAGAATCAATGGTAATTCTTATTCATAATTTGACAGTGAAAGGTAAGGATTTTTAAGCCATTGAATGCATGTTAAATATCCTTTACCTGACACATTTAAAATAATTTGAAATGGTGCAGAGTTACAGGCAAAAGTATGTTTCTCAAATTTAAGTACACTGAATTGCAGCCAACCAGTGTCAGTGCTGAACAATTGCTCAGCAAAAGGAGGTGTAAGGAGGTACTTCCACCCAATAGCCTACAAATCACCCTTGGGCAAGATGTAGTACCTGTTTAGCCTCCCAATCACGTGAAGCCATGAATTGCAGATGGTGGATGGTTTTTACAAGCAGATTCTACAAATTGGAATTTATGCTGTAAAACTAAAAACGCTGGGCAGATGAATCTGGTGATCAATGTCCAGGGTTACCCATCCAGTAAGAAGGCAATGGAAAACCACTTCAGTAATTTTCCCTTGTATAATCATGAACGCAACATCAATTACAGTCTCAGCTCAAAGATGGAGCCTTCACTGAAGGAGAATGGGAAGACAACAATTTGGAGGGTCAGAGATCATGACGGATAGAGAGACATGATTGCCATGTCGAATGGCAAGGCACCTGAATGATGAAATAGCAGCTAACTGCGCCACCCCAATAGAATTCACTGTTCAATTATTCATATTAATGCTTTCAGAAAATTTTGATTTACTTTTATTTGCCTGTCATCCTCACCTAGAAAATGGTGAAATGTTCAATTTCCCAGATTTTTTTAAATCATAGCAATACCTTTTGATGAAAGGATATAAAGAGAAGAATAATAACACTGAATGGCGAGCTCTTTGTTTTATTCTCCTTCCCTCTATGCTTTCTACTAAGCGCCTTGTCTCCCTTTTGCACATTTTTATAGTCAAGACCAGTATGTTTCATTCCCAGAATATCACAGATGTGGATCCATTTCTACTTAATGACACAGCAGATTAGAATTCTGAAAGAATGAATGACAGCAAAAATTGGAACTAGCAGTTGTCCATAAAACCCAGCAAGGTAATTTGCCGTTGAGTAAGATCATGGCTAATATTTTGACCATTTTCCATCATGCCAGTCTAATCATATATTTTATTAATATTAGGCATTGATTTATACCAGTAATTCCTGTATCCAAGCATTTTTCAGTAATTTATCATATGTTTGCAAATTATGGGCTTTGCCTCATCTACGTAATTGAAGTTACAGCTTTGATTCAGATTGACCACAAATTATGGCAGAAAAAGCCTAAAGATTCGATCAACTCTACACACTGCCATTCTTCAAAAGATTTTCCAGATATGTCCATCTATAATATGATCAAATATGACAACATTTCAGATTAGTACCATTCTGAATCTTGTGTTTTTTATCTTTTATAAAATCAGTACACAATGTTAATGTGATTGTAAAGCACAACTAAACCGGAACCTCACTCCAGGACACTTAAATGATTCACGCTTTTATTTGGGATTTTCTTTTTTTTCTTCCTTTTGATTTTGATCATCTAATAGATAACTGTTTTGTTCAAATGTTAATAATGTAAGCATTCATAAAATTATTATAGAAGGAGAAAGAAAATTGTAAGCTTTTTTAATAACAAGACATTTTATAATTTTCTTGAAAAGGATTTATAATTTCATCTTTTCTTTCTTTCCTTTTTTTTCTCCTTTGGGTTTTTTGTTGTTATGCTTTGATATACTTTTACCAATCTGCTCTGAATTTTTGAATTGTGTTCATATTTGGAAAAAAATCCTTTTATTTTAATTACTAGCAAGATTCCCAGCGTTGCCCGGGAAATGAAACATACCTCTGACATGGAGCCAATTACAACTGCATTAATGGAAGAATACTCAATGCCAACTGAGTAATTGAATGCAGTATTTAACAGGTTGGCTGTAGTAAATGGTGCTGCCCTTGGGCTGGTGGCTTTTGTTCACATTGTTTGGAGTTCTTGCTTGTTCTTTCTCAGCAGACTCTTGTTGTCTGTTCATAGAATGCTTGGCAGCATGAGTTCTGAGGCGGGCTTGGCATTGTTCCTCAGTTACCTGCTGCCTGCTCCTTGTTTGTCTGGAGGTCTGAGCACTGAGGCAGGCCTGCTTGCTGTTCTGTTTCCCACTGTATGCCCCTTGCCTGTCTGGAGGCCTGAGCACTGACACAGGCATATCGCTGCTGTTCAGTTTCCTGCTGCCTGCTCTTTGCATATCTGGAAGCATCAACAGTGAGGCGAGACTGATGTTCCTCTGCTATCTCTTGCTTTCTCCTTTGTCGGACTCTACGGGCTTGTGAAGAGCTTCTGCCAATGTTGCTTTGCTTCTTTTGGCCCATATTGAACTGGGTATGGCCATTTATTTTTATTCTGAATGTACACTGATGCACAGCACTGTAGTTAATTGAGGTGACCCTGGTGCAAGTTCTTTTTTTTTTAACTTTTGAACTCCGTATGACCTTAAAGGTTAAATTCAACGTGGTTATGAAATTCAGCATCAAATGTTACCACAATTATAGTAAACAGTAATGCAAATCAGTGTTAGTAAATACTTGTATAATAAGCAAGTCAGTGCAACCTGGTTTAAAAAAAAACTTTTGAATTTCACATGACCTTAAAGGTTAAATTCAATGTGGTCATGACATTCAACATTAAATGTTACCCCTACTGAACCTCCTTGTACATTTCTAGAGTGCTCCATATTGATTGGCATGGAGAACAGACAAACAACAGATGTACATGAACAAATATATATTAGATACATTAGTTATGCACATTGTATTGTTCAATTGTTTATAATTTAAATATTAATATTTTTTTAAAGAAAAAGGTCATTTGTACTATTTTACAAATATGACATCATTCCAGACCTTTAATTGCTAACTGACCAGAGCTCAAATGCAAAGGTTGTTTAATTTAGAAGTGTCTTGAGAATCTGAGAACAGGAAGAATGACCTTCATTAAATCATAAACAACAAACAGCCATGTTTCACAGATTCTAAAAGTTCTCTTTTTACTAACAAAGATTACAAAACAGAATGTGAAGTACAGAAACAAAATCAAATAAAGTAAGAAATTTTCTGTAAAAGAACATATGAAAAAAGGATTAAAAATCACAGGTACTTAAGGAGCTAATCACATAATTCAGCCTGGGTTGAAGGATGGAAGAAATATTGCCCATATTTACCAACACATCTCTCTATTAATAATACTGTACTATATATGCTTATATATGAGAGCTTTGTGATCTATGTCAATTCATATACATATCCATTAATCAAATTGTAAATACTGAACCATTACATGGCCTGAGTATCTATAGCGAAGTGTTCAAATTCTCTCCAATAGTTGATATTTCATTTCTTTCTGATATATTGTTTTCATTTATTAATTGCAGCTCAGCTGAATAAGTATTTGAATAATGGCACAACTGATTCCTGAATGAGGGGAAAAGCCAAGAGGAAAGCTTGTAACATCGGCTTATATTACTGGAGCTCAAAAAGTTGGTGTGATCTCATTGAGACATAGGTAGATGGTAACGAGTCATTTCCTTTCTCTGTAAATTCCAGAAATGGAGTAAAACACCTTAGGATTTGGAATTATGATTGAGAAGGAGTTTGTTTTAATTCTCTATCTAATTGGATTGTGAATGTTCAGACACTACATATATTCAAGGTTGAGATTGATGGGTTTCTGGACACTGATATCAGTGGAAATAAGAATACGGTGAACTTTTCAAAGGCTTGGGATTGCTTATGGAATGGCACTGCCAACTTTAAGTGTCAAATGGACCACTCTTGCTCCTTTTTCTATGTACTGCAAGCCTGAAAATTATTTTCACAAGAAGTAATCAATCCTATATTGATTGATATTTTTATTCGTCACCAACAACTTTTCTAAATGATTCAACAAAGAAGATTTATTCCCCACATATCAAAGTGGAGTCACAAATAATCAAATATCATTGAAAGGAAAGAACATTAAATTCACCTGTAAATGCATCTAAACTCATTGTGTGGCAATAATTAGCTTTGAAACCAGAGGCTTGACTGTAATTTAGTCCATAAAATTAGTTGTTTTAGTCAGTGGTCGATTGAACCTGGTTTTCCCACACAGTTCAATTTCTCACAATCCACATGCAGTTTCCTCAATGAAATTGAATTTATTCACTTCACTGAAAGCAATCTTCAGATGACAAGAAAATGCTTTGCAAAAAAATACAACTGATATTTCAAAATATTCAGGATACAGAATACCACTACAAATGTAGAAATGTAACATTGATGAGATCAGCACAGTTGAAATGCCTGGCCTTCGGAAAGAGAATCAAGTAAATTTATTTTTTTGTTACACCAAAATATCTGCTTATATATTTTGAAAGGACTTCCTTGATAACAACTAGAATAGACTAGTTCGCAGTGAAATACTTCTATAAATCAACCAATCATTTTTAGTCAGGCTCCTGCTCCTGAACAGAAAATTGGTCCAGAAGCATCGCTCATGGCTTCTATTTATTATAAAATTCTTCAAAAATGTTTTCTCTCAACTATCCCTTTATAATACTAAAGCTTAAAAAAAACAATAGATTCAGTAGTAATTCTTGGTGTGGGATCACAATCAAGAATACGGGTTTCTAATCTTGGTAACTGAAAGATTATATTCATTAAATTAGCCATTTGTTCAAATACAAAACTAAGGTCCTGAATTTATTGATTGAGATATTTCTAAGCCAACATCATGACACACATTTTTCCTTTCAACTTTAGCTCAAACAATTTTGCATCACAAATTGTCTGAAGTGCAAGTTAATAATGATGCCACAAGGTCAACAGTATATCTAGGACAAGCTAAAACAATGAACCAATAATCTACCTCCTTAACCAAAGAGATTTAAAGATTATAATTAAGAAAAAAGAGACAGTAAACAGAAATCACAAGAAATAGTCAAATGAAGTATTAAAGTAGTTATTAATAAAGAAATAGAAAGAGTATTAGCAAGAAAAAAATAATTAAAAGAGAAGTTTAGAAAATGTTTATCTTTAAATCCTTATCTTTTTCAACTTTCTAAGAATAATTTACACCTGGAAGAATGAGACTTCATAATTCATTTGTTCCTTTTTGGGCTGGAGAAGTTGAGCAGCAATGCAAGAAAAAAAAATGTCATCATATAGAGGAGGCTATCCTACTGGTACCAGCCCAAATTTAAATGGCAAATAATTCATACGCGTAGTAATTTATTAAAATAGGGAGCTGCCGTTTTAGAGGCAAAAGAACTATTCAGAATATTGTTCATTAGGAGAATGGGCAAATTAAATACAATGTTGGAAAGTGCAAGGTCATGTACTTTGGTAGAAAAAATAAATGGGAAGACTATTTTTTTTAAATGGGGAGAAAATTGAAAATACCGAGATGCAAACGAACCTGGGAGCCTTTGTGTAGGATTGCCTGAAGGTAAATGTGCATGTTGAGTTGGTGGTGAAGAAGGCAAATGCAATGTTGCCATTCACTTCAAGAGGAAAAGAACAAACGGATGTAATGTTGAAACTTTATGAGGCACTGGTGAGACTTCACCTGGAATATTGGGCTTCTCATTTAAGAAAAGATTGGAGAGGGTTCAGAGGACGTTTACAAGGATAATTCTAATAATACTCTGAATGGTTGAAGATCTGCTTTGGTCTCTCATGTCATTGAAGAACTGTCAAGAAACCATCAAAACAATTTTGATTTTTAGAGAATTTAAAGACTTTTAAAGTGCTTGTAATTACTACGCTGATTACATTCTACAATCATTTAATTGAACTAAAGTATTTTTAAGCACACAGAATGATTTAGATATTAAGATTAGCCATTGTGAATGTGCCATATTTGACCAATTTAGCTCGAGTTCTACAAGAAAATGATACGAGTGTGATAAGAAAATGGAGCAATTTTTAAAAGGAATAAAACACATTGATAATTTTTTAAAAAGACATTAAAGGGAAATGATCAGAGTTGAAATTGGTTAAGAACAGAAAACAGCCAATAACTGTTAATGACTACTATGTAGATCTGTACTCGGTGGTATCCTTCAGGATTTCATATTGGAATCACCACTATTTTGAGAGTTCCAAGAAAAATTACAATAACGACAGCAACTCATTTTAAAGGTAATGGCAATCATTTTAGGTGCAGAATATATTTTAAAGAAACTCAATGGTTTTGAAAGTGTATCCTGAGCAAATGTACTTTTCCAATCTTCTACGGTTATTTTTAAAATAAAAGCTTAGGGGACCCAAACTCACTGCACTTAAGGGACCCAAACTCACTGCACTGAGGGGCCCCAAACTCACTGCACTGAGGGGCCCCAAACTCACTGCACTGAGGGGCCCCAAACTCACTGCACTGAGGGGCCCCAAACTCACTGCACTGAGGGGCCCCAAACTCACTGCACTTAGGGGACCCAAACTCACTCCACTTAGGGGACCCAAACTCACTGCACTTAGGGGACCCAAACTCACTGCACTGAGGGGCCCCAAACTCACTGCACTGAGGGGCCCCAAACTCACTGCACTGAGGGGCCCCAAACTCACTGCCCTGCTTGCATTGATGATCAAGGACAAGTTTTTGGTCCAGCAGGGGGCAAGTGTAAATCAATTTCATCAAAAATAATAACTGGTTTTATTCTGGAAACTGTGTTGAATATCTTCATCATTAAAGGAGACATGAGATAATGTACTTCTTCCACAAAACCTGTTTATTCTTGAGTTTAAAATATAAAATTTGAATATTCTCAGAGGTAACAATTAGAATCTACTGTGTCATAAATTTTAAATTTTGTTGCTTGTATTGACCTCTTCTTTGTTTAATAACTTGCTAAGCTGGTCACAGAATCTACAATTCCTTCATCTCACACACACCACTGCTTCTTTTTAGAATATTGCATGAGAGCAGTGCATCCCAATCCATAAATATGTCATGAAGATATAAAGCAGTAATTATTTATGGAAAACAGAACATAACAGCACAGTACACGCACTTCTGCCTATGATGTTATGCCAACCTACATAAACATACATAACCATCCAAATCTTCCCTACCTCACACCCATAACCCTCTATTTTTCTTGCATTCATGTGGTTAAGAGTCTTTTAAATGTTCCTTTCGTACAGACTCCCCACCACCCCTGGCAATCCATTCCAGGCAGCCACTACTCTCTGTGTGAAAAAACCTACCCACTGATGTCTCCCCTAAACTTTCCTCTGCTCACATTATACTGATGTCCTCTGGAATTTGCTACTGTCACCCCAAGAAAAAGATGCTGGCTGTCCACCAGACCTATGCCTTTCACAATCTTATAGATCTTTCTTAAGTTACCTGTCACCCTTCTTCACTCTAACCTTGCCTCATTTTCCAATCCAGGAAACATCCTGGTCAATCTCCGCTGCACCATCTCAAAAGCTTTCACATCCTGTAATGAGATGACCAAAAATGAACACAATATTCCAAGTGTGGTCTAACCTAAGTTTTATACAGCTGCAACATTACCTTATGGCTCTTGAACTCAATTTTGTCTTAATAAACTCCACAGACGTCTCAAGAAGCCATGTTGATAGTTGTCAGTTGCTTATTTTATGGTAAGATTATTCTACACACATTAAATGTTAAAATTCCTGTGTTGCAAAGCCCAATTTTAAAGATCATAAAGGTACATATACAGCTGAATTTAAACCACAGGATACAGGGTGACAAGCTATAAAGCTTTATGTTTTTTGCTGGTTTATCTTACAGATCAAGTAGTATTTTAAAAAAAGCTTTCCAAAATGTATGCATTATGAGACAAGATTGATTGCAAAACAAGGACAACTTTTGCTTGTACACTGGGTTTAAAATGAAAAAAGAAAATTCCATTTCTAGCTGTACACATTTTTGGAGGTAGTTCCTATCACCAAATGACTTGCTTTTTCAAGCAACAATTTTTTTCCCCCCATTTCCTGTAATTTTAAAACTAATGACTGTGTCCAAAGAAAATGTGAAATATATACATTTTTGGTCAGCACTTTCACGCATGTGACCGACAGTGATCTCTGCTAGATTAGTCTTTAGTCCCTGATGACTCCAGAACAACCTGGAGGGTTAACAACATGTCCAAGAGCACTTAAGGCAGGGGTGTCAAACTCAAATTCACGGAGGGCCAAAATTAAAAACTTGGACTAAGTCGAGGGCCGAACTAAATATTTATTGAAAATTTTCAACAACATCTGCATGTTTTCTCTTCTTTCAACATATGTAATGTTAAACTTTTTCTTATTAAAATAAATGTTTAATAATAGTTTTGGATAAACTCTTTCCAGAAGCATTAACAAATGAGAAATAAAATATTCAATAAATAATATTTCTCTATAGAGGATTTGTCAAATGTTGCTAGTGTGCTGTCGAATAGTAAAATCTGAGGGCTATTGAGAATGTGGGAGAATAACATGATTCCTGAAACAATCAAATGGGTGACTGATTGTGGGCATGAACTCTAGCAGGGTTATTTGCTATGCCCTTTTTCCATTGGTACAGATATCCTTTGATTTACACACTTTTCAAGTTTTATGCCTAATGAGCTTGTATCCAGGTGCAGGACCATTTTTAACCAGGAATATATTTATCACTGTGACATGAAACGATTGGAAGATCGTTTTATCCTGAGATTAAAGTTCATAATCCTTACTCAGGCCTGTGTGCGGGAGGGCGGGGTTTGCGGGCGATCGGGTTGGACAACGACAGTGCGGGGGCATCAGCTCTCGCTGCAGGGTGGCATCTCGGTGGATCAGCGGCCCCGTCACCGTGAGTCGCGGGTCGGCCTGCGGCAGGGAGGGGGAGTGGGCAACGGTCCTGGCGAGGTCAGGCCCCCCCCTGAGTTTCTCCCGGACCCAACTTGACCTGCTGAGTTTCTCTCAGACCCCCCTTTGACCTGCTGAGTTTCTCACGGATCCCCCTTTGACCTGCTGAGTTTCTCCCGAACCCCCTTTGACCTGCTGAGTTTCTCCCTTCTGGTGTTTTTACGAGAACCACAGACTTTCGCTCATACATTGATGAGGGGGATCAAGGGCCAAACATTGTCAGGTACCTCTCTGCTGGATAAAGGATACGATTTAACCCGCTGAGTTTCTCCAGTGTTGGGTTTTCACGAGGTAGAGTCAAAGGGCCGAAGGGCCTGTTTCTGATCTGTAATGTTCCACGGACCCTGCTCTTCTTTCCGTGCCGGTGTCCCAGGACCTTTCCAGGGCAGTCTCCGTGCTCAGGACCGCGCTGGGATCCCAGTCAGCAGTGGAGGAGCAGGTGAGCGCAGCTAATCCCGATCCAGCACACGCCACTCCCGAGATTGGCGGGGGTTTCCACCCTACCTGCCTGACCAGCCTCGCTCTCCACGTGTACTCCGGGCACCCGCCGCTGGTCCGGTGGGAAGGCGCAGGGCGGCCGGCGCCCCCATCGCCCGGCGGGGAGCCCCAATCTTCCCTCCGGCGTCCCGACTCCATCTGCAGCTCCAAGAAACGCTGTGCCACTGGGGTTCCGGGCGTTGGGAAGCGGCCTTGGCTTCCCCTGACACCGGCCAGGCCGCGCTGCTGTTGGGGGGGGGGGGTGGGCGGGGGTACACGACAGCGTGTTTATAAAACCACCCACCACTACTTTTCAAGGACCAGGATTTTTCTCTCTCTCTCTCACCCTGGAACACAGCGGTTACTGTGCAAGCGCTATTCTGGCACGGCGGCCAGCGGGCCACCTCTAATACATTTTTGATATGATCTTGCGGGCCAAATATAATTATATAGCGGGCCAAATTTGGCCCGCGGGCCAGAGTTTGACATGTGTGACTTAAGGCAAAGCTGGACATTAAACTTAAAAAGACCACATATGTGAATGAATAGGTAAGAATGAGTCATTTTAAGACAGAGAAAAAACAAAGCAGAGGAAAGAACAGCAGACTTGATATTCCTGGAAACAAATCACCAATAGTCATTCTTTAAGGACCCATAAATAATAGTTTAATACTAGTTAGTTAAGGGTTAGGTGTTGGCCAGGGCATTGTAAAAAAAAATCCCCGGTTTGCTTCACGATAGTCCACCTGACCTACAACATTCATCTGACATGCAGAAAGCTCTTTTTTAAATCCAGCTTTTACCAACACAGCACTCCTTCGTGCTGCACTTGAATGTCAGTTGCTAAATTGGGCACTGAACCCACAACACAGGCTACATGGAGGCCAACCTCCTATCGATGAGATCACAAAACATAAATGTATAATTTGCTCTTTTCAAATTCTGTATTTATATTTGGTTGCTTCTCTGCCCTTAACCCCAATGGTTCTAATTTTATCTATAGAGTGAGCTTCTGTGGAAGTTGCAGCATATTTAGGTCGGATTTTATTCACCCCCCCCCCCCTTCCCCCTTTGGGGTTTAATGGATTGGCAGATTTTTCTACGAATTGCCTGAATATGATAACGTGCCCTTAACTCATGTAGACATTTATTTATTTTTAATGGATTTTTACTTGAAACGAGACAAAGGACGTGAGCGCACTGTCATTTTAATTAAAGCAGGCTACGAAGTCAATACTGCGGGGACAAAGAAGGCTGCAACTGATCGCAAATGATCTGCAATTCATAAAAAATTTTATCTGGTGATCATGGAGTTTGAACTTATCAACGTTGCCCTAATATTATCCAACATCTCACCACCAAGGGATGGAGATGCGACCAAGCGTTTCGTCAGAATGTTTTTCGTTCCAACAACGCCGATGAGTCAACCGTTGGTTACACAGTAGCGGAAATCAGAACTCAGCTCCGACCTCCTCTGCCCTGTGCAGACCTGGGTTGATTTATTATTTTTGCTGGCAACTTTTCGATTTGCAGCCAGTCACTGGGCCAATGCTGCGCTCGGCTCCCAAAGTTGCCAACAAAGATCGACACAGGACACCCAGCGTTCCAGCTCCCCGCCCATCAATCAGCGCGGCTGTCCCGCCCACTCCGCTGATTGGTTGAAACGAGCACATTCGAAGAAGCACGCTGCATCTTAGTGGTGGAAGAGGTGTGTCAATCAGAGCGGCACGATGCCGGCGAGTGGGTTGCGATGATTCAATGCTGTGGGGTGAAAGGAGGTGGGACTGGCGTCACGTTTTGGTTTGTGCGCAGGTGAGTCAGCACAGCAGAAATGCAGAGCTTGCTTAAAGTGCTGACGCGCGATCACCACACACACACACACACAGCAAGCATCTCGGTACAACGCACACCAACGCAAGTCTGCTGCCAACTAACAGTCCGCTTTTAACCAGAGTTTTATAGTATTACTTTAAACCTTCAAATTAGTAAACGATGCGGCACCAAAGAACTAAAAGGCGATTATCGCCGACCTTATGTATCCATTTAGAACACTTTGTTTTTACTATTGTTTACATGCAAAAGATCAAAGGTTCACTTAGTTATATCCTATCTCTTCATTATACTCAATAGGTGAATAACTTTCAAAATCAGTTCTCATACTGATGACTGAGACCAGTCTACAACAATATACATGATCCTGGCCAAAAAAAACTAAGTCACAAAATCAACTTTTTGTCCAAAGATACATAATCAGTCATTTGCATTTACCATGCTGAAATTTTCGAATAAATGTACATTTCTATTTGTTTTTTAATTTTACTTTGCGTCAATTTGAAGTTGAAGAAAGAGAATGTTTGGCATAGCTGAGTAGGAATAGTATTAAAAAGAATTGCTGAGCTTTCCAAATAACGTCAAGTACTACAGGCAATTAGATGAGGAGTGGGCAAACTCACCATGTCATTCTATACCTTGATGAAAATCTCTGATTACATATTTTATCGTGTAAAATGGCTGGCAATGCTTCACAAATATCATCGCCACCAGACGGAACTAATAATTTCTTAAGGTTCTGTCGTGTAAACTATGCTACATTCGAATGTAAGCCTTCCATTTGATTTTTTTTTCAAAATATCAATTAGTCCCATGAAATCTAAGATTTTAATGCAATTATTTTTTTAATTTTGTATGTGCTATGGTCTGTGTTGTTAAAACAACCGAGGTTCATGAATTGATGAGAATGAAACACGAAAGCCTGCAGACGTGATTGTAGTAAAAACACCAAAAAAAATGCTGATAGAACTCAGCAGGTCACGCAATGTCCATAGGAAGTAAAGATAAATAGGAGGTAAACATCAATTGATTTTTTTGGCGTCAAAACATTGAGATGGAATATTATTTAAATCTAGCTATCCCGTTTCGGAAACGTTGGAGCAGGTTGAGCAGTTCTTAAGCTGGATCACATGACCAATAAAATCCATTAATTTGGATTACCTCATCCTTTTTGTGCCTTATTGGGAATATAAATTTCCTTTGGTGATATATTTTGTTTTTGATTTGATTTAGACATAGGACAGTCAACACACAAGCTAAGTTTCTGATGTCCATTTGAGTCAGTCCTGGGTGTACTTTGTACGTTCAGATGCATTACCTCATTCTTCCCTGTTTAACCTGTATCAAAATCTTGGGAGATATCTTAGATAGAGAGTAGTTTCTGAGAACATGGCCGTAGTGGATGTATTCTGCGAAACTGGGAGAGCAGCTAAGACCACGAAAAAATCTAAGGGTCCAAACAATCCTACAGATATTAAATATTGCCTGAAGTCCGACTGATCTTCCAGTGCCTTCCAATAACACAACAAAACACCTTTGTTGGGGGGGGGGGGTGTCATTTCTTTAAAACTACAAATTTGCGTTCAAATATTAACTAGCGTCATCTCAAATGTACTTGGGTAGCGGCAAACACGATAGTCATCGGGTCATTTACACATCGCTATTTCTTATCAATGTGGCCCTAGTTCCACAAGGATGCATAAACAAGACTAGGGCGAAAGACGCGTTCCTTTGTCAGAAATGCGTATTGCATTCAACACCAGCTATACTGAGAGCATGAATGTATTCGTAAAGAAACCCATAAATTATTACGTTGATCAAAAGAGCTGCGACATATTCTGATTTTTTTTAAATACAGGATCTATACGCCAAATTTCATCTTTAAATCATTGCACCGGTTTCATGTGTAGATTTCGTCATTGTTAAAGAGCACATGCAAAAACAATAATTGCTCAAGCTGGTGATATTAGAGCAAAACAAGCTCCACCTCAAACAGTATTAAGAGAAATCCCGGCATGTTTCAAGCTAAGTCCAAGTGGTAACTTCAAACTAGAAACCACGCAACCTGCCAGCCAGAGCGCCTGGTCGCGCACTCAGCGCTACATTTTTCATTGACAAAAATGGGACACGACTTGGGGACGACCATTTTTCAGAAGAGGTCAATCTTCTAATAATGCAAACTGGTATGATCAGTCCTGACTGTTCAACAGCATGCAAATGTGCCCCGTTTCTGCAGCAGATATTTCTTGTGTAAACAAGGTCATTATTTCACTGAGACCTCCGAATGCATTCACGTATTGTCAAAACTACTGCATTTTTGGCCTATCAGTTGCATCCTCCAAGCACCCACGGTCCATTTAAAAAAAAACCCATGAAAACCTATTGGATTACAATCCAGAACTGCACAAAGAAACTGTGAACACTGTCCCGTTGTGGCCAGCACCAAACATATTATGTATGCATAAACATACCATTTTTTTTGCATGTTCATAACACAGTGACTTTACAACAATCAACTGGCTGTTAAGCAATTAAAATGCAAAACATTAGCAGACCCAGTGCTGAATGCATTAGGTCAAGTCAAATCCTGGGTGAGATGCCAAGGCTAGGAGGCGGCAAGCTGTAATGCTTTTCGCTGCTGCTGTTTAGAGCTCGGTCAAGGCCTCGGCTCGGACTGAGTTCCAATTCGACTCAGCGTGTCTGCATCGTGACAGCTCGAACCAAAAAAAAATCATCGGCCACGCTTGTCAGTCGGGCTGCTCTGCCTCCCATCTTTCTGCAGTGGATCACATCGGATCCACTTGTATCAGGGAGGTGATGAACACTACTCCTTTCGTTAACAAAAAACAACAGATTGCATTCTCCTTACCCTGGTAACTTTCGATTATGTTCAAGGCAGCTCCAAGTTCAAAACAAATACCTCATGATTCTGTGCGCCAAGGAGCCTGGCCACCGACGGGAGGGAGCGGAGTTGAATCGGCGTGGCTGCTGGGTTGTTTTGAGTGTGTGGAGGAGGCAGAGAGAGAGAGGAGCGTGTTTGAGTTATGTTTTCCAACGTGCCAGTTGCCCCCCCCCCCTCCCTCCCTCTCTCGCTCGCTCGCTCCACAACGTGCAGATGAAGCGCTTGCAATCTGCTGCTGCCCACATAAAGTGCACGGGGACGGAGCAAGCCACCCTCCCCTGCGCCGTGCAGCAGCAGCGCCGCCTCTCCTCCTCCACCCTCGCTCCTTCACTCACTCTCACTTGGTTTCATTTTTTGTTGACATTCAAGCAGCTGCTGACGTTCTCTCTGACGCACGCGCCGTCGCCAACCTCGGGAACGCTCCGGGGCTCGGCTCGCGAATGAGAACGTGCATGCACACGTTTCCCCCCCCCCCCCCACCCCCCCCGCGCGTACCCCGCCCACCTCCTTCCCTCTCACAAGGCACACCCACCACCCCCTCCCCAACATCACCCCCCACCCCCACACACACGCACGCTCGGCTCAGCGCGCGCCCGTCCGAAGGGTCCGGGGCCGGGCGAACTCATGCGCATGCTCGCATTCCGGCTCGGCTTCATTGGGATTCCATCACTCGCGCTCCCTTCTTTGCGGCGCATGTGTGATCGTGATTTTTTTTTCGCGCGTCTCCTCGAGGACGCGCGCAGTGTTGTCGGGTCCGCGACGCGGAGTGGTCCGTGCAGTTATTCCCGATTGACTTCTCCGCAAACTGTTAAGAGGCTCTTTTGTTATTTGCAAGGACTGTCGATTTTGCATTAATTCTGAAAATTCGATTGGAGTATTTGCAAGTGTCTGTAAAGTATCAATGATATCAATCAGTAATAGTTCCAATACATCAAGTTTGCATTGAGAACCTACTGCTACTATTAGTTGGAAGCTAACTCTTTTAAAGCATGCTTTGCTTTTCAGCAATAAGGGACTGCGAATCCGATCAAGATGTTTTCCAAAAAGATGTATTTGCACTAACTGTTTACGGGTGGGTTGAGGTGCCAGATGTTTAAGTGTGCATAGATTTTATCAGAATTGTATTTTTCCCAAGCTAAGAACAATAATTAACACTAAAGGCAGCAATGCATACGACTGTGTTCCGCGCTGGGCGGCTAATGAAGTACTGTGCTTTGTGATAAACGATGAACCAACATCATTTAGCTCAATCTTCACTCAACCTGCATCAATATTTAGCTTGAGTTGATGGGACGGCGAGGCGTTTTAAATGTTGATGGCAGCCCTCCCTGCAAAACTTGAAAACATGCAAGGTCAATGAACTTCATCCTCTGGATTTGCCGATAGCTGCGTTTTTAGGGGAGAGATAAGATTTACCCTCCTCTTTGATCCCCGTGTGACCTTTGCGGTGGAAAATGTTACAACGTGCAATGCGGGGTGCATTTAATGTCAGGAAAAAAACATCTCATCGTTCACGGTACCCACACAATGGTTTATATGTGGTTACCTGGCATGCTTTTGCTTATAATGTTGAAGAACCTGCCGTGCAAATAACTTTAAAACGTAAACTCTATGAATTTGATCAACTATTAGTCAGGGAACTGGAAAGATGAAACGAACGTCTGAATATTGAAACATTCGCAATTTGCCTGACGTGGCGTTAAAATGATCTCTGATGACTGTTGCACTCTGAATGTGGCGTGGCTTCTATTCTTCCCCAGTGGTTTAGCCGATTAAGATGGTGTTTAACTGAGCTTCATGAACATTCAATGCTCCCTCACCTTGTAGATATCTTAGACCACACGTCAAACTCTGGCCCGCGGGCCAAATTTGCCCCGCAATATAATTATATTTGGCCCGCATGATCATATTAAATATATATTAGAGTTGGCCGGCTGGCCGCCGCGCCAGTATAGCGCATGCACACTGAAGGTGAAAATGAAGACGCCGGAGGTGTGGAGGGATCTCAGAGTCCCGAATCCCGGGGATCGGAGCGCCGCACTCAGCCTGGCTCCCGGACACACACACATGGCTGGAGTTGGGGACCATCCTCGCTGGGTCTGCGCTTCAGCGGCGACGCTGGACCGAACGTCTCGTTGGCGATGCCTTCTCCCTCGCTCCGTGCGCGGCGGACCCTGCCTCCCGCTCCTTTTGTTGGAGACGAGCCCGGCGCCGTGAGATCGCAGTTTAATCCCTCTCCAACCATGGGAGGGGGGTGGAAGCAACGCGCTCTTCTCAGCCAATTCCTCCACCGTCCCGGACCGTGACCGACCTGTTGGTCCAAGACAAGGGGAGAGCGTACAAACTCCACACAGACAGCACCTGAACTCGGGTGAACGTGGAGCTGCGACCCCACATTCCACATCAGGACTGTGTGTTAGATTGGGAGCAGTGAGATGGAAGCTTATTTTGTTCCTGTGATTTAAGCCTTTCTTGGGGTGGGGGGGGGGGGGTCCTTCTCTGACAATTAACCTAATCAGATGTGGAGTTACCACAATACAACCTTTTTCTTTCCACTCGCGTCCCTGTGCCATTGGTGCTCTGTGATTAGTAAGGGATTGCTTAAGGTGGTCTGTGGGTGGGAAGAAAAAGTTTGAAGACCACCGCTTTAATCATCCCTCATTGACTCGTCATGTGCACGGTTTCAGAACGCTAAAGGAAATAGGCCAATGACAATGACAATGAAAGAGTTTATCCAAAACTATTATTAAACATTTATTTTAATAAGAGAAAGTTTAACATTACATATGTTGAAAGAAGAGAAAACATGCAGATGTTGTTGAAAATTTTCAATAAATATTTAGTTCGGCCCTCGACTTAGTCCAAGTTTTTAATTTTGGCCCTTCGTGGATTTGAGTTTGACACCCCTGACTTAGACTATCCAGTAGGAAGCCGAATCAGAAGAGCAGAGGAGCAAAAGGAATTCCTAAATGGAGATGTCAGAGGAGAATAGAATTTACACATAGTTTGGGGAAAGAAGGGAGGATTTAATTTTTTTTGTGTGAAAAGCAACTATCTTGAGTATCACTTCCTCTTTATATTTAGCCAGTAGAACTATAAATTATGTTTCACATTCATAACTTAATTTGAAATAGTATTTAGGATTAAATGTCCCATTCCCTTCTCCTCAGCTGACATGCACAGACCCTATTTAAAGATAGAAGAGTCAATGTTTCAATAATTCTTCCTCATGATTGGTCTTCAAACATTCTGGATCACCACACACTTTCCAGGAATTAGGCATTTCCTTTTTACTTTGGATATTAGAGAAAAAATACGGTATTCAAAGAGAACCTAGCCAGAAATACTAACTCTATTACTCTTTCCACAGATGCAGCTGTATGCTTTTGAATTTTTTTCTGTCCTTATTTTGGACTTTACACGTCTTCATATTTATGAGCGGAGATATATATTCTGCTGATGTCTAGACATTTTATTTGATGCTCTGTAATGACAGACATATCTTGTTTGTATCTGCCACCAGTGTCAAAATTTTCTTAGCTTTTTTCATTGACTAGTTTGACAACATTTATTTAAGCTTTTTTTTTCAAACTTTGCAGGCACAATCTAAGTTTTTCTGGAAGTTTTTCATGGTTTAGTTGTCATTTGTAGTTTAATATCATCGACAAATTTAATGAACTCTTTTTATTCCAGAATGCAAATTATGTTTGAAAATTAGATGTGATGAGTAATAAAGTAACAACTTTTTGTACAATCGATGCCTTATGTTTGAATATCCAATGGCCAATAACATGAACACTTTCGACATATGGGAGAGATTTGGATAAATGTATTCATTTTGGAACTTTAGGCTGATGAGCATTGATATTGGATATTGAGATTGATTAGTTGACAATGTAAAACAAGAATATCCCATCATTACAACTCATAGATGGAGCAAAATTATTAAAAATTTGTAAAAATAGAGTTTAGGTTAATATTTTTCTGTAGGATCTGAGAGAGGTAGAACCCCCTCCACACCTCCATTTCTGAGGGCTGCATTACCATCAGTTTCTGAGCCAGATGTTTAATAGTTATGATCTGGAATGTATTGCATTCAACAGCTCTGGAATGAAGAGAATATGGAGTTAGGGGACAAGTAGAATTATAGATTGTTAGATGGCAACAGGACAGAAAGCAGAGAGTGTGAGTATTAATTTTAAATTATATATAAAAGGGAAAGGAAGGAAAAGATTTGAATTCTGCTGTTGGGTTAAACAATTCTAAAGGACCAGAATTACAATGCAGCATAAAATTGTCAGGCTGCTTGCAAGATTGATTGAAGTAAAAAATACAAAGACTCCAGTGAATTACAGCCTCCAACCTAATTTTTCTGCCTGTCTAGATCTCTGAAGCAGGTTCGCAAAAGCTTTCTTCTTGCCTAAGGTTTTAATCAGATCTCTAAATTCAATGCTATGATGTTGGTGTTCTCTTTTTCTTGCCATTTCTCTGAAAAGTACTGTTGGGTATTTTTGTACAATACATTAGTTACATAAATTCAAGTTGTTCTTGTTTCCATAGCAACAAAGGAGGAAGTGCTGAATCTATTTCTGAGAATTGAAGTGGGCCAAGTAGGTAATGTAAGGTGAGATGAAACTTAACTATAAGATTCAATATAAACATTGAAACTTAAAAGCAAGTGATAAGCATTAAGATGGGGTTAGAAAGAAATTGAGTTTTAGTGAGTGATTCTTTAAAACACATTACTCAGATAATTAAAAAGGAAAAAAAATGGCCACTATGATAATTGACCAGCAATTGGTAACTTTCTATCAAACGTCCATGTGGGATATTAAATAAATATATTCAGACAAGAGGTCATTGAGATCCAATAAAATTCATATTTCAGGAATAAGAAGACAAAATAAAATAACCAAAATGAGATATCTGAAAAATGATTACCAAAAGAAAAAAATCAGTGCGTATTAAGTTTTGATGACAAGCAAAATAAATAATTTGTAGGGACAAGGAAAAATTCTGCAAAATATTTTGGAGAATTCTGAAAGATGACAATCATATGTAGATCCTCCTTGAGGTGCATTTCAATAATCTACATGCCTTATTTCCCTTGAAATAGATATACAGGACATCAGTTCGGCTAGATTGATTGGATTAGGTTAAATTAATTCACTCATATCTTTCTCACATTGTATTGAAGGCAAAACATTCTGTGAAAACTCTCCCAATTATTCATCTTGCTTAATATGAGTATAAGTTTAATGAACAAGAAAGTGATTGATATCTAAGATCAATCTTGGATAAAAGGTAGGATGAGGGAAATCAGGAATGAAGAAAAGGTCAGACTGGAGGTGCTGAGAGATCTGAGAATATTGTTAATGCTGAAAAATATGACAGAGATCAAGGCAGTGTTGTTAATCTTACCTCTCATCAGTCTGTAGGATCTGAAAGAGGTGGAATCTCTTCCACAACTCCATTACTGTGTGCCACATTACCATCAGCTATGAACCAGATGTTTAATAGTTATGATCTAGAATATATTGTATCAACAGTTCTGGAATATAGAGAATATGGAGTTAGAGGACATAAAGCAAAGAGTGTGAGTAAACAATGGCCATTGGCAATGGAAGGTGGGAAGTGGTGTTCCAGAATGATTAGAGCTTTGACCACTGCTGTTATCATCTCTAGTTTAGACTTGAGGCAAGAATGAAACTTATAAATTTGTGAACGTAGATGTACCCTGCTTTACAAAGCTAGAGCATTCCTAGGAATCCTTTCGTAAGCTAAAATGGTGTAAAGTGAAGACCCACTCACTACTATTGGAGGCTATTTTTGTAAAAGCAAAAACCCATTCAAATCCCTTCGTAAAAACAAACATGGCTTTCTTCGTAAAAAATGAATTTTCATAATTCGAGTATTCATAAAGCGGGGTATACCTGTTATCCAAATTTCAATGGATGGGATTGAATTGACTATGTTTGTTATCTTCTGCAGCTTTCTGCATTCCTTGAATTCCTAAACCAGACTGTGATACAATTAGTCCATATAATTTCTACAGTTTACCTGTCAAAGTTTGATAAAGTATTCGATATTAAAGAAAGGGTGGTCTCATTAGCTAAGATCAAGAGAAACTTGGAACAGGATTTGAACTCTGATGAGGTTTGGGACTTTTTTTATAATCTGATTAATACTACCTCCCTTTGTGCACAACATTCCTTATCATGATTTAAAGTGATCCATGAAGTACATATATCTAAAGTTAAATGATCTCTTTTCTATTCTAATATAAATCCTCTATGTGACAAATGTAAAAATGCTGAGGCTTCTTTGATTCACATGTTTTGGATTTGCCCGAGTTTTGGAAAATTTTGGGAAGATATTTTTCAAACATTATCGGTGATTCTTAAAGTTAAATTGGAACCTTGCCCTTAAATTGCTTTCTTTCAGATCATTTCAAGATGATGACATTTTATTGACTTCAACTCAAAGCTGAATTTTATCTTTGGCATTATTGATAGCCAGATGCGCAATTCTGATTAAATGGAAAGATAACACTCCACCAACCCACACACAATGGTTAAATTGTATTATGTCTTCTTTAAGTTTAAAAAAAAGATATACCAATAAAGATTCAAATACTGATTTCCTAAAGTTGTGAGTATTGACAGTTGCATTATTGACAGATGGTGGCACTTGGGAGGATGGGACCTAGTGGAAAAAAGAAAGTGCATGACAAAATTGTTGAAAGGTAAAAGGAGAACAATTGGAAGATATTGGAAGAACTTAAAGTTCAGATCACTTAATGTGGAATGGGAGGCAGTGGAACATCAGAAATTGGGAGCAACTGGGAAAGGATAGGGTAGGAACAATAAAGAGGAGATAAGTATGCTACAAATTTGGGGAGGTTAAACACAATGGCCATAAATTTTGTTCTACAGGTTTTGGAACTAACTTCTGCTCAGAATTTTTTCATGCATACTATTTTCTGCACATTTTCCTTTTGGACTGGTTAGGTTGAATTTATGAATGTAGAAATATTTATAAATAGAGCTTCACAAGCATTGTCTTTTGATGATGAATCCAAAGGACCTGATAACTGGTTCATATGTGGACTCTGGACACAACCATTGACTGCCTTAATCAATATGCTATTTTGTTAACTTTTGTAACTGCTTTACACGTGGATTCAGTGCCATTGAAACCTGATTTTCTAAGTAAATATATACAAGAACAGATCATTTGTATAATTTAACTTTCAATTACATTAATAGCGGTATAATACAATGTAGAATAACACCATTCAAAACTGAAAACAGGTAAAAATTTCTGTCGATAAACTTTAAGAACAAACCCATGGTTGGTCATGAATAATATGGAGAATGTCAATCAGAACATTGTTTCCAACAAATAGGATGAGAATTGTTTCCATAGCTGGCACAGTACATAAATAAATTGTAACAATGCAGTCAGATGAATATACATTTGAGTATAAATGATAAAGAAGATGGAACTTTGGTCAAATGATAATACTTCAGAATATTCTCACTCTCTGATTTGTTTTTGAATATGGAAATTATCAAATATTTATCAGTTTGAATCAAGCCTAATATTTGTTCAAGAACACAAATGATAAAAATGTCTGTGATCTTAAGGGGTTTTTTAAAAAAACTTTACTGATGAAATGCCAGCAAAATGTGGCTCAACAGGAACTGCTTGGTTAGAGGTTCAGGAGGTTCAGGTGCACAATTTTGCAATAACAGGGATATTATCAGATGCAACATTCTCTGTTGTATTGGGTTTACATAACTGCAACTGTTTTTGGAACCATAATTCATACTTATTTACATTTCAAATTAATCCAACATGCAGTGGTATGGGCACAATTTTGAGTCCATAAAATTACTGAGAATACAGATTCAGAGAACTTGATTTCAAATACCAACCCTGTCTTTCATTCAGAGATGGATAATCAATTGGACCAGATATTGCAAATTGCCACCTGAATAATCATTTGACCTTGTAAGAAAGAAATAATATCTCCATTTCAAATTTGGCAAATGTATCAAAGAGAGCAGGACAGTATCTTCCATCACCCCAACTATAGGATTGAACACAGTGACAAGTAAAAATCATTCCACAGATAGAAGAACAAATTGAAACAAAAGCAGAGCTTTAAGAAGGTGTCAGCTCAAATCCAAATTACATAACCCTGAAAATGTCTGTCTATAAAGTGATCTTAATTCTTATCATGCTTCAAAGCAAAATTTATAGCAAGCTCAAGATTTTTGCTTCAAATCAAGACATTTGGACAAGACCACAGATATTTCCAAGTCTGTCCTGTGCAGATTCTAATGATATTCAGCCCATGGACAAGTTTAGTGCAATCAGAAGTTTTCATCAGGTTGTCCATCACAGAATGATCTTGTTAGGCTATCAACAGCTTCTTGATTTTTCTTTTCATGACTCTGTCTCATCAAAAAACAGATAATGTCCTTATTTTTTACATTTTTACAAATGACCTCTTCTGCTTTCATTTATTTTTGAGCAGGAATATGTATAAAGCAATTGAATATTTAAAAGGAAGCAGAGATTTTTATGTGCAGGAGTTGGACTGAACCTTCTAGCCCCTGGCACTCTCTGGTTATGATGTCAGTCAGTCATATTGGATAGCTGCAGGCCACCACTGATGTCTCATTACTGAAACGACATCGCACATAATCAATACTACTGGGCCATTCCACACTGTGCTCCAATGGGATTCCTTATTTAAATATTAGGATAGTTGCATGCTCATCCCTGTTTAAAACAATATATATTATTTGGAAATATAACTTCAATATGTTGGAAATGCCCAATAGCTCAATGAAAATAAGCTGAGTTTTCAATTGAAATACTAGCATTTCTATTTAAAATGTTGATTGATTCAATCTGCATTTCTGTTCATTTAGATCTCCTGAAAACCAGTACTAATTTTGCTTGATATCTTCATTCGTACTAATATCATTTTTACTTTTAAGTTGTTATTATTTTCACAGTTCTTTATCCAAATGAAGAGCCAAAATAGTATTAGATACAAGAGCAGGAATTGGCCTTTAAGTTCAACAAGCTTGTTCTGCCACTCAGTGTGATTATGATTTATTCTCTGCACCCTCTCACATTATGAGAGGAATGCACAAAAGTGCAAGAGAAACTCAGCAGGTAATGCAATATCAATACAAAGTAAAGGGTAACCAGCATTACTGGTCTAAGCCCTTCATCAAGATATGAACAAAAAAGCATGTCAGGCTCCTGAATAAAAAGCTAGGGGGAGGAGAAGAGGGAGGAAGGGATGGAGGAGGAGTCCAGACAAACAGGTAAGAGGGCAGAGGTGAGTATGGATGGGTGGGAAGGAAGCTGAGATGATGGGTGAGGGAGTAGATCTCTGAGTGGAGAGGGAAGAGAAGGGGGTGAGGAGCTGGAATGAAGGAGACAAAGGAATAGGGAATAGAGAGACTCAGGGGCAAGTGGAAAAGGAACTTGTTTGTTAACTGGAACCCAACTGGAAATATTGTGGTGCTATTCTTCCAGGTTGTGTTTGGACTCACCATTGACATTTAAATCAGTGGGTATGAATTGGGAGAAGAGTTGAAGACATGCTTAGGATTACCATTGCAGTACAGCTTGGTCTCACAGTGTACAGGAGGCCACATTGAGGGACAAAATCAATGATGTGGTTGGGGAGGGTGGGGTGACATGATTTCCTTTTGAATCAATGTTGACACTACCAAGCAACCTTATTATTTTAAAAGTCTCCTGTTCATAGCATTAGCAATAAAAGATTTCTACATTTTCACATCTGGCTGTAGGTCCCCTGTATTATATCTCCCTCCTTTGTTAAATATTGCTCCCTACAAACTTGCTACCATTTGCTACCTTCTAATATTCAGAAATTTAAAAATCTGCAAATTTCTGTTTTTCAAGCCTCTTGCATTGAAACCCTCTTGTGATAACCCATATTCCCTTTTAATCACTTAATGCATCCACATGTTGGCTTTAATCATTAATGATACCCTGTCTCTCACTATTTTACTAATATACTTTGATAAGTTTCCCATGTTTTTCACTTGCTCAGCTTGACCATATCCTCATGAAGCCAGTTTAACATCATCCTCTGTAATAATAATCCCACCTCCCATCTCATTTACTGCCAACAATAAATAGAAATATGATCTTTGTCTCAAATTGTTGATCTGGAGTGGAAATACCTGTTGGATTTCAAGTGCAATCTGCTTATTTTCACTATTTGCCTTCCCTTTGATAACCAATTCTCAATCAATATCAGTATAGTACTTCCAATTCTGTGTTTTTTCTCTGATCTTGTTAATCACTCTCATTTATGGAATGCCTTCTGAAAAGTCAAATACATCTTATCCTCTAGTCTCCCCCCACTCTTTGTCCAACTTTATTATCCTTGAAGAATCCTGAGTTTATTTGTAAAATGTGATTTTCCTTTCATGAATCCATGTTGCCTCAGCTGATCCTTTAAAATTTTAAAGTGTATTGCTGTCATTCACCATTATAATAATTATCATTGTGTTTGACTAACTGGTCCTTAGCTTTAAAATACTTCACAACTCAATGGTATTCCTTTTAGTCGATGATTTGAATCATAATCTGTCGACTTGAACACATCTGTTTTTCGTCTTTATTATCTAGCCATTTTGTATTTGATATATCAACAAAGCTATGCTTCCTGCAGATAACTGAGAAGTTTCCCAAGAAACTTGATGTTGACCTACAGCCTGCGGAAGAATTTATCCTTAATCCTTAATGATAAAACATTTCACAACATACTTTTGTGGTTGATGCTTTCTACAACTTATTTGCTGAGTAAATGTATTAGAGACATGGCAATTTCCACAACAGGCAATTTTGCATTCCCTTTAACCTATGCATGGCTTGTCAAAAAATGATGATTTATACTGGTTAAATGATCGACATGCTGGAGTTAAGTCAACTACTTTGAACTCTATTTTTCTGCCAGTTGAGAGGAGTGGTCGTCTAATTTTATTAAACCATCTGGGTTCATTGTCTGCAATAAGCCATATAATGCTTTCAAAACTTCTTCCACAATTGTGTGAACAATCACACATTCAAATGATATTTAAGATGTGTGGTATAACATTTAAAATGAAACATTTAAACACTCCCTTTATCTGTTTTTGTATTATAATAAAATCAAAATCATGTTCTGGAAATAGCTTGATGCACAATTCGCTTGAAGTGAAATTTAAGATTATTAAGATCATTTGGCATTTCCCACCATCTGAGGCACATTGTACAACTCTGACTTATGTACTTAATGTCGAAGAGTCATAGAATTCAAAAGCATGGAAACAGGCCCTTCAACACATTTCGTCCATGCAGACTAAGCAAGTCCCATTTGCCTGCTTTCAAAACCATTCCTATCCATGTACCTGTGTAAATGTCTTGTGAACATAAAAATGGTCAACATTGCTATCACTTCCTCTGGCAGTTCATTCCATATATCCACCACTATCTCTAAGAAGAAGATGCCCCTTGGATCCCTTTTATAATCTTTCCCATTCACATTAAATCTATATCCTTTAGTTTTAGATTCGCATGCTCTGGGGAAAAGGCTTAGACTATTAATTTATCTACGCTCTCCATGATTTTATAAACCTCTATTAACTTATCCCTTCACCTCCTATGCTCCAGGGAGTCCCAGCTTATCCAACCCCTCCTTAGAATTCAAGTCCCTTTCTCATCATTCCCCTGGCATCATTTTCACTAAACTTTTCTATACCCTTTCCAGTTTAATATCTTTCCTCTCGCTTGGTGACCCAAAGTGTATACAATACTCCAAGTGCAGTCTCACCATTATCATGACTTCCCAGCTCCTGTACTCAGTGTCTTGAATGATGAGGTGTACAAAACACTTTCTTCATCACCTTATCAACATGAGTTGTCACTTTTAAGGAACAATGCAGCACCTGTACTCCAAGTCACCCTATTCTACAGGGTCTTACCATTCACTGTGTAAGCCTTGCCCTGCTTTAACCTACCAAAGTGCATCAAGTCACATTTGACTGAGTTAAGTTCCATTTGCCAACCCATGTCCCACTTTCCCAGTTCATCTGAATTCTGTTGTAATTTCAGATAATCTTCACTGTCCACTATACCACCAATACTAACCATGTTAACAGCAAGCCTGAAATAAAGATGGCAAACAACAGTGAACCCAGCTCTAATCCCTGCTGCCTAACTGTGGTCACAGGATTCCATTTGGAGTAGAATCCCCCCACTATCACCAGCAATCCAATCAAATTGACCAGCTCACCCAGATCTCATGCACTGATCCTCCAGGCCAACACACCATGTGGGACCTTATGTTTAACATGCTGATACAAGGAGGCTGTTGTGCATGGAAAAGTGACAAAAATCATACTTGATGTCATTGCTTTATTACAGTATGACTATATGACAACAAAACATCATCATTGTTGACCGGGGAGCAGGCCCTTTCAGAATGATTATCTGTTTCAGAGATTGTTTAAGTCCTCACCTGAACCATTGAAGAAATTCTGCCACTGATTCTTCTTTGATGCATAGGAAGACCAGTATGTATTTTTGCAAGTCTTTTGATTTTTAGGGGATGGCGCTCTCAACCACTTCTGACATTGGCCAGGTGTCCGCCTCTGCTCTCGTGATGTTAATCGAATTTGAAGAAGCAGAATGCTTCCCAACACATCTGTCATCCAGAGGTGAACCAAATCTGCTCCACAGTAGAGCTCATTGAAAACAGCTGCTTTAACAGGCCTAAATGTGATGGAATATGCAAAAGGAAGTTCATGCTTTACATGCAGCTCCAGTGGTTTCTGTATGTAACAAAAGTAAGTGTCCAGAAACCACTCTTCTTAAATAATGCCTTGTATGTCATAAATGTCTTGAAAATCACTTGCAGTGATGCTGAATTAAATTGGAGTGGCTTCCCTGTCAAATTAGTTTTGTGCGCTCTTTGGAGGAATACAATTAGTAGCCCTGGATTCTATGTACATGCATTTAGACCTTGTAAAAATAAGAAACAAAGAATATCTCCCATGAATCCGATTCATAAATAAATTCAAGACAAACCTGAGCAATGTAAAGTTGCATCACATTAGCATAAAATATAATGAATATTTTAATATACAAGATCAGATTCAAAGCTAATTCAATTATAGAAGTGCAATCGAGCCATATATCACCAAACCTGGCTTAAAATTTGCTCAAATATAACCTTTCCCTAAACAATTAAATGTTAAATTTTTGCAAATAAAAATTCCATTTCGTTTCATTGGTTATTCAGCAAAGAAAATGAAGTTTATAGCAAAGTAATGAGAAAACTTTAGCTTCAGTCTGCACTCCCACACAAGGTGGGTAGGCTGACCACAGATTTCTTCTGTGAAGTTAGTAAGTACTATAACATTTCACTCCTGCGTAATCAAACATTTTTTTTTATATAATGCCTCCATATATAGAGAGATTAACACAGGAACACAGCAGTCTGATTCAACATTGATAATATGTCTGATAAAAGGTCTTGCCCTTTCGACAAGTTGACCAACCTGCTGAGTTTTGAACATTTTCTGCTTTTATATGTGTAACATTTTATCTTTTTATAAATGTGATTGAATATAATGGATTTTTACCACATATTTACAAAGGAAGACTGAATAATTCAGTTTTAGAATGGCTCTAACAAGGCCAGCAATTCCTGCCTATTTATAAAGGGTGGTGAGCTGTCTTCCTGAATGGC